>NC_056741.1:1603735549-1603940549 GCF_019279795.1 Protopterus annectens
TGATTCTGAAAAGTCTTATGGGGGCATGGTAATTAAGGATGCTCAGGAAGGTAGTATTAAAAAATTCAACTGTGTCATCAAGACTGAGGTACTTCAGAGGATGCCAGTTACATTCTTTGAGGGATGAGATGAAAGATCCAGTGGACTTTCTCCATCCGACTCAACCTGCTGTGGACTACGCCTGAGCTCATGTATAGTAGGAAGCATATCCACTTCCTCTTCAGCACTAGGCCTGGCTTGGGTGATGGAGGACTGCAAAGGTCTGTTGGTCAGGCCATGTCCTTGCAGTAACTCAGATTGAGGCAATTCATCCTCTGTGTCAAAATCTGATTCAAGTTGATGACCACTATTGTGTGTGCCATCATACCTTAGCTGGGCTAGTGGCACGTCATCCTCACTGTTGTGGTCAGTTTCATCAAGATTGGTGAGGTCGGGGGTAGAGGGTAGGGGTCTGTCAGGAATCATTGGGACAGGGGCATCATCTTTATCAGCAGTAATGGCCTTCTCATGCAGATGTGACAGTGGAATATGATCATCAGCATCATAATCGTCATCCTCACTCTGGTTTGCCTTATGTTGTGAATCAAGGTCCAATTCCATTTCGGACCCACTGGTATTACTGTCAGAATCAGTATCCTTGCCCAAGTAAACGTCGGTTGACTTCTTAGCTGATGGCATCTTCACTGAGGGGTGTGATGTCGGGTGAATGCAAAGCTGAAAAACACAATGGTATAGAACAATATAATGTTACTCACCTGCACAGAGGCAGCTGCAAAGCAACACAACAGGCACTATGTAGTGATAGTTTGACACATTCAACTGTTTCATCGTATGTGGTTCAGTTACATTAATTCACAAAGATATGAACTACATTAATAAAATGGATACCTGCATCTGTATGTTAATATATATATATATATATATATATATATATATATATATATATATATATATCTTAGTCCGGTTTGGGTAGCATTGCTTCAGTCTAACCAAGGTCCTCTGGGTATGGGAACTGATTGCTGCAGTATATAAAACTGAGTTCATGACCTTGCCTCTCTTTATAGGGTTGTCTCCCCTGCAAGCAGGCCGTGTATCCTTGGCTGGGCCAGCTGCTTGCTCCTGTCCCGGAAAAAAAATCCTACAGAGGAAGGAGGGACAGGTTTCTAATATTCATGAATGATGGTGCTTGGGGGCATATTTTACAGTTCGGTAAATTAAACAGATTCATGGTCATAAAGTCCTGTTTTATGATTTTTCAGTCCTACATCCCCTGCTAATACTAGAAAGCTTTATTTCCAGTTTAAGCATGATGATATTTCTCTTTGCATACCATGTCAAAGAGACATACTGCAGGTGACTTGTCAAGTTCTTGGATGGATGAGTTACAGCATTTTAGCTCACCTTGTGGGTTACACACACACACACACACACACACATATATATATATATATATAAAATAAGGGGTTTTAGAGGCTAGGTAGTTGATGAAGAATGGGGGGTGGTGGCTTGCAATGACTACAAGCAGAGAAAAAAAAAACAATCTGGCTCGTGCATCCATCAATGTGATAACGAGTTGTACTTATGTGAATAACAGTGCAGCTCCTGATAGTTTGACCTGAAAAGCGATAATGACTCAGTGCTATATTGTAAATGACTTATTGCTAAGGTGATAATGACCTGCCTTTCATTACTGCAAAGGTATGCATGCTCAGACACAGGTGATAATTGCTGCACATAACCTGTTTAGGTACTCATTATATCACCTTGTGCAGCTGTTATGTAATACAGTAATTCAGTAAAATAGTATAACACTTAGCCCTTCCTCCCACCTAAGTTGCACACATTACTGACAAAGGCCAGAAAAATTCCCAAAATATAACATAGCTCCATGCAGGTAGTAGTCAGCATGTAATAACCTTCATCTCACTCAGACAACTACTGAGTATAATCAGAAATGCAATAAGCCTAGACAAAATCTCAACCTTATGTGGCTGAACTGTAAGTAATAAGAAATACAGCTAATAGCCATTCATTAAAAAGACAATATAGTTTGGTAAGAGAAACACATATATACCATATTCATATCATGGTACAAGTTGTTTACAAAAAAAAATCTTTATAGTGTATATATTTATATATATTATATTTAATGATGGAGCCACCATGCGGACTAAGTTGTACTAAATGGAACTAATGAGCGAGTCTGTTTACCAGCAGGCCTGTTAACGGTGGATTTTGTTTTTGATGACTTGCAGTATATGGGTTTGTGGTAAAAGTAGGCCATTTTATGGTAGGCAATACTCTAATCTTAGCAAAAGAATATTATAGTTTGCTAGGACCTCAAAAAGTCATTTTCCATGGCTTACTGATCAGTGGCATAGCTAGAGTTTGTGCTAGTAAGCTAGTAAGATTGCATTAGGGAATGGATGGCAAACTGACAAGTTCATAGTTACTAGGTATCTATGCCAAAGTAAAAAATACAACACAGTACAGTATCAGCAATCAATCTACATACTGTGGAAGTAGAACCCACAGCCTTCTGCATCAAAAGCAAGTATACTACCTGTAATAACACAAACAGACTTGGCAATCCACTACCACTTAAAACATGCCCAAGGTTGTTTTAAAACTTCAAAAACTGTACAAAGGATTCTTAGTTTATTTCCCCATACATAAATAGCACAGTTAACACCTTTCACAATGTCAACTCTACTTAGTGCAATACTGGCAAAAGATAAACCAAAGAAGAACAGCATCTGATCACAAAAGCCTACATTTTTAATAATACTGAAAGCTCCATTTTATATTTCCGTATACAAAAACACCAATCAGATAAAAGCAAATGACTGCAATGCCAACTGCTCTTCCTTATTCATTTTATACTGCAAAAAGAAATTCCAAGTAGCAAAGTACCCAGACAGCAGTTCGGTACAGTCTTAAAATGCAGCTATTACTTATGAAAACTAAAATTACACAGTAGTACAATAACCACATTCTAAAGAACCACAAACACATTTAACTACTTTATATAATTAAAAAAAATGTGAAACATATGCTAGAGGCTGTAAATATAAAGAATACAAAAAAAGTCAAGCAAGTTTCAACACCAGTGCCTAAAGTGATACCTCTAGTAGGCAGTGCGAAAGTCACCTTCAGTAAGCACAGGTGTAACCAGGCATACACTGTCCACTCAGATGGGTGCCATTGTCTTCTTTAGCACCTCTCAGAAACATATGGGTCTCAGAATCATAATTGCCAGGATGTCTATAACTCCCTACAGTCACAATGCACTTCAACATGTATGTTTATAAACACACAAATGTTCCTCTAACAGCATTTTTCTGACTGTATAGAGGAGCAGCTGAGAATGATACATTTTTTTAAGTTCATAGGGTACAATATTTACAATGTGTACTGTCACATTACCCAGCATTTAAAAAGATGTACATACTGTGTGTATCAATCCTTGGGTATTGTTAAACCAGGACAATTAATATAAACAGACATTTTTACTTTCATCATAATTTCATACAAGTTAACAGATGCTATCATATATACACAATGATCACACATATGATTTTTAGCTTCTCCCCCACAAGTCTTATCTTCTGCCAAGTAAGGCTCCATTTCTAAGCAAGTGGTCTATAATCTTCTAACCTGGTATCCAGTCATATAAACTTAATCTTCTCCCCTTAAACCATGATGTTTCTGAAAGCTACTCTGAAAATATGCTCAGCTGTTGTATGAACAGACTATGCTAGTGCCACAGTTAGTCCCTTGAAGAAAATGCACTAACTAGGACCCTGACCAATTGTATACCATTCCTAAACCTACTACAAAAAATAAAGGAGGAGGGTGTAAACACTCCCCTGAAAGACAAGATACAGAGGTCAGTTCCAATGCGGAACAACTGTCACCATGTTTTGGTTACATCTGCATTATAAACATCACTAAGAAAAAATAGCGATCAAAATGTGCCTTAATATTTCCTCACCCTAACCCACAAAAATGAATCTTTATAGTTACCACACTGATCCTTCCATGCTGCCTACTGACTTCACATTTAGACTTAAAATTCATATTTTACCACTTACTTGAAAATAAAAGGTTAAAACATTTCTCCTGAACGTGCGAGTACAACTTCCTAATCCCCAGTGTGGGTGCATTCAATAAAAAAATAATAATACAGAATAAGAACTCAACAATCACCGCATCTTGCCCGTATTGGAACCCAGACTTTATCCTGCTAACATAAATAAGAAGCAGTTCCGTTCAGCAGCGATAAATCATTTGCATTACCAGAGCCGAAAACACACTCCACTATGTCTCGTAGGAACACTGCAAAAAGTAACTGAACTGACATACTCCAATTTAGCTAGGCAGTAGGCAAGGCTTGTAACATTCAAATTGCAGTAAAAAGGGAATTGACACACTCCATTGCAAAAGAAAAAAAGAAAGTTAGCTAGGTCTCTCTCATTTGAAATAGGTCTCTCTCATTTGCAAAGGAAAGTTAGCTAGACAGTACAGTACAGGCACTCCATTTCAGCTAGGCAGTATGTATCATCACAATGTCTCTGAGATTTAAGTTTTCTATGGCAGTATAGTTTAAGTTAGAGAACAGCAGTTTTATGTATGACACTCTTACACATCTCCAGGGTTACAGCCACATACAAATAATCTGACAAATAATTTTAGAATAGTAACACTGGTGGTGGCCTTTTTATTGACAAGTATAGCAGGATATAATAGCATTAGATCATTAGCATTAGTACAGGTAAGGCACTCGAGATGAACAGTTAACACAGATTTACTATACACCGCATACAGGACAGGTAACCAATGGAAGTAATAAAGTTTAGGTAGAATGTCATGTCTGCTGATGACAAGGCATTAGATTTGTACATGAAGCTATTCTGACATATGGGATAACTTACCGGCACAACAAAGAAGCAGTTCTTGGGCCAAATTGAACCTGGATGCAGTTAAATCGAGCCGAGGAAAATACAAACGGGATCTCCAACCGCCAAACCAGTGTGTTTCTCTTAACGATCTTTCTGCAATCGGTGAGTGCGCAAATCAAATAGAGGGATCCAGCAGCAGGTAAAATCTCCAAATATCAGGAACAAAAGGGAATACTTGCTGCTGGAAACTATTTATTGGGGATAAACAAAAGAAAATAAAGTTGGGGGTGGAGTTGTTAGGCAAGTGGTGGCTTGGATTGCAAGAATTCGATTGGCTGCCACCACTTGCGTTATCAACAACTTTAAAATGGGATTTTCAACTAAAAGTTTAATAAGAACTTAATGTAAAAACATGCTGAATTGTAAATGTATATGGTACATTATAAGCTCAGCTACGATTTCAGCATGTTTTACATTAAGCTGTGCTACAAATCTGCACTGAAGTTTCACTCGCTTGTGGAAGGCACTCGGGGGTAACAGCTTGTAATTGCTATTGTCTCATAGTGCGCTCAGATGTAAGCACAGAAGTGCTATGAGATGGTAGTAGGGGTTAATGAGTTAACCACTAAGCCATTAGAGCAGTATACAAACTTGAGGTTTCAACAAGCAAATCCTCACCATAGGAAAATCAAACTGAACATGTGAAAGGAATCTATGTACAGTGTGATGTTGTATAACCTGCTACATAACATAAATATGTGAACTGGAGTACTGCAGTAAGGTCAGGTGTGACGTGTTATTGTAATAAAGTGTTGAAGTCCCCAGTACCGCATACAGTGTAAGTACACATGAATCATGGATACCAGACACATATATAACATGTAAGAAATAATAAATCAATGCCAAAAGGAAAATATAATGCAAATTAAATATTAAGCAACGCTAAGCATTGAACAGCTCAGCTTAGCTGAGGTAAGCAATGTGTAGGCCGGCTAACTGAATCTGCTCAGAGGTATGCCCCTTTAAGCAATGCCAACATTAGGTAAGCAGGTGTGCCCACAGCTTAGCCTTTTTAAAACCATCCAATCACAGGAAAGTGCGGGACATCAGGAGTATTTAAACCCCACAGGTGCCAATAATTCCAATAACTGGTTGCAGCTCCCTACTATAGGCAGAATGGCTGGAGTTGGGGAAGGCACTCAATTTAGATCACAGCACTGGGGCACCCAGGAGTCCAGATTCATGGTATGGCTCCTGGTAAAACACCATGAGGAGAAACTACTGCAGGGCCAGTACCAAGGCTCTCAGTATAAAGTGGAGGCCTGGGACAGTCTCACCCATGACCTCACCAGTACCACTGGTATCCCCCGAACTGGTGAGCAGGTCAGGCATCACCATGCTGACCTGAAGCAGTGGAGGGGTGATCTCTTGGACCAGTAGATCCAAGAAGCAAGGCAGATGGCTGATGCCCCAGCAATAAGTACCCAGTCTACTATGTAGATAATGATTGCCTGGCTTGTGTATACTATGGATAGGTATGGCTAAATATCATTGTATTTCTCTGACAGCTGCAGATGAGTGGGCTGCGAACCAGAAAGCCCATGCTGCTAGGCTGCAAAAGCTGCATCATGAGGCAGGTTAGTAATATTCCTGCATGTACTGTCATAACAAATAAATATAACAGTTCTGGAAAGTCGTGTACCGGTATAAAAATGTATTGTGTATGGGATGTACTGAATAAACCAGACAATATGGCAGAAAGACTATCATATAGGTTGCGTGGAAATAAAGGTGTAATATCTTGTGAATAGAAGTATAACCCCTAGGGTGCTTGTGCACATCCTGCTTACATATGTTGCTGTAGTGTTGCATTCTATAAATAGCACTGTTGTATTAAGCAGTGTTACCCACACGGTTGAATGCAGGTAAAATGTGTAGGAAGGTCAGTATAACAATGTTGGATGTCCCAATAGGTCAGTCATATAGAACAACTGAGGGAGACTTAGAAACCATTGAGATGCTTCATACCAATTCCCTCATAACACAGAGTACTGTGATGTCAACTGTAATTTTACCACACACAGCAGGGGTTTGAATCCTGGGAGTGGTAGTACGTTGTAGGCATAATCATGCCCCACAACTGTACAGAGTTTGCAAGAATGTTCAGATAGAAAGCTGTATGCATAATTAGAATAAAACACCCCTCCCTGTCCAAGGTGTTTACCCCCCACATGTGTCATATACTGTCCTTGTATGCATCTTGTTTGTCTTATCTGTTAACCTACCCAACCTACCTCCCCAAATATACCTACTACCATTCCCCAACATCCCACTCTCACCTGAAAAAGAAAAAAAGGGCAATCTGTTCCCACAAAAAAATCTCGCCCCCATACATAGCTGTCCATTTCGCACACTTGTCCAATGGACACATGAAATCTGGTCTAATTGGCATCACAACTGATTATTGTTGTCCTTACCCCCACCCAGGGGGTTGAGTGTCCAAATCTACCTCCAAATTCAGTGTATATGCACAGCTGTTGCTGTAGAAGAAATGGGCAGCTATGGACCTTCTCTACACCCTTCCTGCACATCCCTGGCTATTTTTCCTACTGTCTTTCCGTCTTTGTGCCCCTTTTTTTACCACTTTCCTATCAACCCCTTTTTTTCTTTTAAAGAAATTAGCGTGGGGGTAAGTGGGAGTACACACTTTTAAGCAGCAGTAAGAAGGTTTAAGCCTGTTTGCATGGGGGTAAGCAATGCCTACACTGGTTAAGCAATGTAGAAGCTGAGTGTAATAAACTGTAACTGGAAGTTAGCAGTGCTTACCTCCACGCAAACCCGCTTATAACTGCTTTAAAGTGCCTTAATCACTCTGTATCCAATGGGCCATGTTCTTCCCAGCAACAAAATAAACAGCTCCTGCAAGGCTCAAACTCAGGATTCTGCACAACATAGACAAAGTTATTTACCACTAAGCTATGCCAGATATAAATAAATCTGATGTTTTCAGAAACATATAATCCAGTCCAGTCATGCAACAGTCCAGAAAATGTATACCAACATCTAGATGTATGTGTGTGTAAATATATTACTATCTAAACAAATACAACATATCTATATATGTATATATATATATATATATATATATATATATATATATATTTCTAAAAATATATACATATATAGTAATATATATGAACATATATACATACAAATGCCTACATCGACACATATATGTGTCTACACCTATATGTCTACATATACACAGCAAGTTACATACGTGTACGCAGATATATATCTATGTAGGTATATACGGACATAGTTATATATATGTAAGCAGATATATATATATATATATATATATATATATATATATATATATATATATATACATATTGTCATACATATGTAGATAGCAATGGCAGATTAACAAAAACACATATGTCCACATGCACCATTAATGGGGTTGAGAGGCCCCACACACTATACGTCTTGTACGAATACACATCCCCCCCTACAGCCAAACATGTCCGCCATGCAATACACTACCAAGTGTTGCATATCCATAACCAGGGCCTGACATGACATGGGCACAAGATGTTAACAGTACTACATCCCACCTGTATGATGTCAGGCTGGTTTTGGTAACATATCATGCAGTACAGTCTGCCTCCCATAGGGAATGTAAAATGTGGAAGCCATCAACATCCCCAGGATACAGATACACAGACACAGATATGCAGATACAGATATGCATATATATATATATATATATATATATATATATATATATATATATATATAAATATATATATATATATATATATATATATATATATATATATATATATTTATATATATAGATATACATGTGACTACACATACACATGCAGCTATATATACAGTAAGATACATATGTGGAAGATGCACACAATATGGAACAGCCACTATGCCTACAGTTAACACCTGAACAACTGGACACTGTATGGGCCACCCATACAAATGATAATTGTTGCCTGCAACATATACCCACAGAGAGGTCATAGGAAAAAACACCACACACAGGTTTGCAGAAATGGAAAACCATTAATTGTGTACTATTACAGTTCTATATGCCATGTTATATAGCTGTTCAGACACTGACATCCATATAAACAGAGTAATGCAACTGTAAAACAGTTATACTAATACAGTAATCTGGAAAAGTTTACAACTGTTGCTGTCCAGACCAAGCCCTTCAAATTGTACAATAGTGAAGACAGACTGAGCCACAGGATACCAAACAACCAACAGTATGTAATGCAGGTGTATAGTTCAGCAGCCTCAATCTACACTCCGTACAAAATCACTAGGTGGTAAAGACATCATGTGACCAAATGGGTTGTAACTGTTACATAACAAGGCATAACTGACACAATCACAAGCACACACTGGCAAACAGAACAGTCTGTATGGTAGGAGGCAGTAGGCTTGCATTAACCCAATTTATGTAAGTAATGCAAATATAGGTGAAGTATATGGTACTGTACATCCAGATACCTTAAGGCAACTCACCCCTGATACCCCCACATTTTGTAACAGCCTAGGTCATTTATGGTGCTTTGACCCCACCTAGACTCAATAATACAGGGCCATATACTGCTGTTACATACACTAGCCTCTGGAGTGCATAAGGGCACACATGTGTTGTGCACGTGACACCCACACATATATGATCCAGCCCCACCATATGTGTGGGGGATACAACAGCAGTGGACTGATGGCAGCAATGGCAGTGTGATATACTCACAGCCCACTACAGAACAACCCCCGACAGCATGTCATATGTGCAAACCTTGGTATGTAAGTGGAGGATAGAGGCTGGAACACAAGCACATATGTGGAAAACTGTTGCCATATACTAAGCAAGTAGCTGGTGTTACAGGATAGTCTGCACTATACCCTTAGTCAGGGAATTGAGGTTAGAAACAGAAATGGATGTAGCCATGTACTGATAGCACTCAACACACACACTGCCAGTGAAATATCTGACATAGGACCTGTGTGGTGGACAGACAACACATGATAGGCACACCGCTGGCCACCAAGAGGATATGCCCACAGTTGAGAGCTATGCAGATAGACTGCATTCCAAGGTAAACTAGTATGTACACACACACCCTGTAGCACCAGTACTATACAAAGCATAACACAAATCTACGCAATTCTGTCTGTAGTTCTGGAACCTCCTACAAATATGTAGCTGCCCTGAGTGTGCCAGTTTTCCTGTAAAATGTATTGCTACCTGCTGTCTATAACACTGATGCCCACACACAGGAAGGATGTCCACCACACAGGAAATGTAAAGGGACCATGCCCACATGATGTAGGGATTTATAGTAGGTGGTTGCCATGACAGTGGTAATTGGAAGCACTACACATGGATAATTATATATATGTATATATATATATATATATATATATATATATATATATATATATATATATATATATATATATATATATATATATATATATATATTTCCATCATCTGTCCTGGACATGGAGTGACCCCAGCCTGTATAGTCCCAATGTCATAGTGCAAGGGGATGACATGGCTGCACAGGTAAAAACTTCGCTCTCCAAAGCCAAGAACACAGCATCTATGGGACCTGACAACATCCCAGGCTGCCTTCTACATGAACTACAGAATGAACTGGCACCCCACCTAAGTACCATGTTCAGTCATAGCCTCACCTCTGGCTTTGTGCCCATTGAATGGCACACTGTGACAGTTATCCCACTCCACAAAGGGGGGGGGGGCACAACAGACCCTGGGAACTACCACCCCATTAGCCTGATGAGCCTCGTCTGCAAGGCCATGGAACATATCATCATGGAACTCATAAACAAAGACATTGGAGATCTCCAACCCTGGACCCCACACAGTTTGGGTTTGTAAAAGGTAGATCATGAGTCCTAAACCTGATAGACTTCTTTGAAATAGTCACCAAGGCCATGGATGATGATAAGGTGGTTCACACAGCCTATCTAGGTCTCGCCAAGGCGTTCAACACCATCCCCCACTCTGGAATTATAGATAAACTTACTAAACTAGGTATAAATCCCTATGTCACAAGATAGGTTGCCAACTGGCTTACTGAAAGAACCCACACTGTGAAAGTAGCAGACTCCAAATCAGACTTCAGACCAGTGACAAGTGGAGTACCACAGGGTTCAGTCCTGGGTCCATTCCTGTTTGGTATCTACTTCTCTGAAGTACAGGCTAACACAGAAGGTCTTTGGCCAACTAAATTCGCAGATGGCTGCAAACTAGGAGCCATAATTGAAACTCCTAACGATGTGGACATCCTACAAAAGGGCCTCACTGAGACAGATGCCTGGTGTCAAAGACATGGTCTCAAGCTCAATGCCAAAAAGTGCATTGTCATCCCCTTGGGTAAAAATTCTGTACCCATGAACTACCACATAGGCTGTAGTCTACTTAACACTGAAAGTGTGATAAGAGACCTTGGGACAGAGGTGGACAGTAGTCTCTCCTTTGATAATCACATCGCCAAAGTGGTCAGGAAATCCTTCTACGTGGCACACCTCATCACAAAAGGTTTCTCATCCAGAAAAAAAGAGGTCATTGTTCCCCTCTACTCATCACTCATTAGACCCATTATAGAGTACAATGGCCCTTTTGGTATGTACCTCACAAGACATCTACAACAACTGGAAAGGCTGCAAAAATACCTCACAAAGAGGATTACTGGCCTCAAACAGATGCCTTACGCAGACCGTCTCAAAAAACTCCAGCTTTACTCCGTTGCATATTGCCTACTCAGAGGCAATCTCTGCCTAACATATAAAGCTATGTCAAACCCAGAGCTGTTGGACATGCTCCACTTAAAGAAATCCCAGTCCCTCCGAGCTACACACTCTAGGGACCTAAACCTTGTCACCACAATAATCAGAACATGCTGGAGGGATAAATTCCTGTCCCAGAGACTTCCCATACTCTGGAACAGGCTACCTATCTATGTCAAACAGAGCTCCTCATTAGCATTCTTCAAGAAAAATCTTGATGATTGGATGGGTAATAGGAAATTCACCCTGAGGATCACTTCTGTGGTTCTGCTTGACAGGGGCACAGGAAAATAATTTTCTTGGGTGGCAAAAGCCAAGGTACATTTTTGGCTAGGCTTGTATAGGCCCTAGGGCCAATAGCCTAGTACCTACCTATGAACCTATGAACCTATGTATAGCAGGTATTTTAGTAGACTATTGCTACTGTCACTAGGATTGTCTTCATAGACATGGTGTGTGTGGGAGGTCACATCTGCATATAACATGTGTGCCACTGGCTACTGACAGACATCCTAAGGACATCATAGTAAAGTACCGCTGCTAGCACATAATGCCCCTGTGGACTGCAGCAGAGATATTGGCCAACATATGTGGACATTCTGACACACTCTGTACAGTCCAGAGGTATACACATAACCCCTTAGTGCACAACATGTGTACCATGCCTGACAATATGGATGTAGACAGCCATGTAAATGGGTATAACACATAACGACTGGTATACATTTGCCACCATAGGTTATGCATTCACACACCCCTGTCTGGCCTGACACATAATAACCACTGGTACAGGGGTTCCATGGCCATATACTACCCACTAGATATTGACATACATCTGTACAGCATCCCACTGCTCTGTCTGACATACATGACTTTTAAGGGAGGCCTGGCAGCAGTACATCTGGCAAGTATCTGCACATGACATCTCATTGGGTAAGTACACTAAGCTGCTAGGCATGTAACAATGCACTGTGCAGGCTACAGGAAGACTCGCTCAACACTGGCTTACATCTCCTATGGGGGAATGCACATGTTCCTGCATATACAGCAGGCTCTACATGCACGTCACAGCACAGGGTAAGATACACCTGTGTGAAAGTGCATAACCACAACCAATGTAAACACAGCCACTGACACATATGTTAAGCAAGTATAATATTACAGTATAAGGACCATCTGTTTGACACCATCCTCATATGTGCCACTCACAGACTGACCCTACATATACTGGGCTACTACACAGTTTGGTCTGATGGCTGTCTGTGGTATGGGACATATGTGTGTATGGCCCTACAAACATGTATGCCAATACAGTACCATACAGTGGAGCAGCATGTAACATCAGATAGGATGGGACCTAGAACAATGACATCTACCACAGTCTGTACACAGGCTAAAGTACATATTAACAATACACACACTGTCAACATTCACCATAAGTACACAGACCACAGTACTGTACAAACATCCACAGAATGTCCAGACTATGTCATCAGATATAACCCCTACTGTACATAACAGTCTGATATCCCACTGGCTTATCAGATATGAATACACTAATTATGGTGCACAGCACATATGCACCACTTCATGCATGACATATGTACAAAGGGTGACAGAGTTTTGGCTGGAAGCACATACACAGGGCCAGTATTGACATGTTGCTGTGATAACCTCATATATTTACTGTTGTAACAGGGTTTGTTGCAACATATGCCCTATGAGGGATATGAAGTCAGTAACTGTCACAGCTTTCACCATCTACAGACTGCAGTCCCCATACTACCTTCTGCAGTCCACAGATAGATGCTCCATGGGTATCACATGAAACCAAAGACACAACACACTGCCCTGTCTGCAGATGACCCTGCAGATGGGGATTCCTCATAAACATGGCACTGACATGGCAGGTACTGAGACACGTAGAACAGCCATATCCACACACACACTGTTAAACCAACATTACTCCAAATGCAGTATAGCAGTACTTACAGTCTGTAGTCAGGTCAGACACATTCCCTTCTTGTGTGTTGCCCTGTTTCCACAGTGTATATTGTTAGAGGTAAATCCCCAATCCATCTGAGATGCTGTTTGCCAAACAACTGATCTAGTTCCTGCTCACAGTGAATGAAAAGGGCCAACACCGACATGATGTTCCTAGATATTGGAGTGTGTTTCCATGCAATTGGCTATGGGAATGTTATCACAGCTGCTCCACATGCAATCAGCTAGGGAAGGGCTGCAAGTTATGCAGAGGCCATCAGCTGATCATGAGCATCACTTAAAATACACATGCTGCTGCTTAAGCAAAGTAGGTGTAGGTCTCCACATCCACCAGAGGGGGAGTGAGCGAGGCAGACAGAGGCAAAGACAAGTTAGGGAGGGGTGGGAGAGTAAAACTTAAGCATGTTTGTGTCACACACCTACCAGCACAGGGTATTAAACCCCTGATGACTATATAGTGCTATCACAGTTCTATGCAGTTATTGGATGTGCCATATGGGTTACCTGCTGTGGACCCCTCAGAACATATATGTGATAGTGAGTGACATCTGCAATAGGGATATGGTAGCTATATGGTAGGTGACATACACGTGCCTGTCCACATGAACACGTGCCAGGATCATCGCAGCCACACTCCCACAGGGATGCACACACATTGACACATATGGCAGGGTCAGGATTACAATTCATCAATAGTGGGATTGCCACAACAAATCACTATGCAGGTATCACATGCACTGCACGAGTCATACGGAGGTTGTATGGGCAAAAGTTTTGGGGAGGTGTCTGACATCAGACAGCATGCTTCAGTATGCCCATGAGGTTGTAGGGAGTGTGGATGGGAACATACGCACCATATAACACACAGGGTGCCAGTATTGACATACATGGGTGCATGTCTGCACGGGTGTGTGGTAGTCAACTGTACGAATCCAATAAATGCAACTCCAGACAAAAGCCAGATACTTTAATAAGACAACAAAGCTTTCGGATTACAAATCCTTCATCAGTGTTAGAATACTTATACTAAATTCTAAAACCTTAAATAGTCAATTAAACAGTCACATGATAACAGCCAGCCTATAAACATAAAAATAATTACAATAATCATTTAGTTATTTTAAAATTGTTTCTATGTATAAAAATATATATACAAAATTCATAAAACCATTCCTCATCTTATTTCTTTCTGTTTTTTAACTAGCATTGGTTTAATAGTCAGTGCATTATTCAGTCCTGGTTTCATATCAGCTCTCAGCCTAATTACCCAAGTATACTCTTTATTCTCTAGAACATTGTTTAAGTCCCCACCTCTAATCTGCTTATGTACTATGTCTATTACTCTGAATTTAAAGCTATGGGCACTTCCATTTTCCATTACATGCTTACTTAAAGCATTACTTTCCATTCTCCTATGTATATTTGACTTATGCTCTATAATACGATCTTTAAGTTTCCTGCTGCTTTTACCAACATAAAAACATGAGCACAGTGTATAGGTTGCCAAGTAAACAATTTTTTCTGTATTACATGTTGACATACAGTTAAATACAAAATGTTCTTTAGTTATTGGATGAATAAATGAAGTAGTGTCATTTTTAAAAATATCATCACAACAAGTACAATTTATACAGGGGTAGGTTTGTTTGTGTCTTTCGGCTTTTCCCAGTTAGGGGTCACCACAGCGGAACTCCGGTCTGCTAATGATTGATAGTGGATTTTTATGTACTGGGTTACCAGCCCTGATGCACAACCTTCAACGAAGGCACGCCCCATTCATGTATGCCTCCACACAGAAGTTGCTCTAGCTGAGAATTGAACAGGACAACGTCTTGCTATGAGGCGACAACGCTACCGCAGTACCACCACCACCATTTATACAGGGGTAGGTACCCATTTTAAAACTATTTTGCCTTCTATTGTTCTGTTTTGGAAAGTCCTTATAGTATAGTTTGAGTTTCAGATTTTGAGCATTTTTATATGCAAAGAAAGGCCTATTTTCCAATATCTGGCATATTTCTGGCATAGCCATCAAAATGTCCCAATTCTTTTCTATTACCTTCCTCACCTGCTCAGTTCTTAAATTATAAGTTGTTGAGTATCTTATTACTTCTGCTTTATGTATACTCAATGGTGTGCTTTGTTGCCTAATATTAAATGCCACCATATTATTAACTTTTCTAGCTTCTAAAGTTTCTTTTACATATTGGTTGACCATTCTATATGAGTTACCCCTTTCTAAAAATTCAGTGGCCATATCATTTAATTGTTCTTCGCATACCCCATCATCAGTATTCAGCCTACTCACCCTTCACATTTGGGATTTTACTATTCCTTTGATTATATGTGGTGGATGCATACAGTTCTTATGTACATATCTACTAACTTCTACTTTTTTTTATGTACACTGGTCTCAGTATTTTCACCCTTCCTTTCTATAGTCACATCTAAGAAAGATATCTTTTTTGTGAGCAAACTATTTTGAACCGGAAAAAGATTGTAGTACTCTCTAAATACTGTACAAAACTTCTCAATGTGTCCTCAGTCCCTTTCCACACCAAAAAACAATCATCTACATATCTGCCATAATATAGTATATTCTCTTTCCCCTCATTTCCTGTACCAAACATCATGTTCTTCTCCCACTGATGCATTACTAAGTTAGCATAGGTTTACGGTTATACCCAATGAATATGGGATAGAGACAATCCGTAGTTTCCTAAATGAGGAAACAGACATACAAGCGGGAGAGATAGAGAATATATGGCATCTACTAGATATAGTTTTGACAATGAATGTGTTTCTGTTTGATGAGGAGCCATGTTTACAGATAGCAGGTGTAGCCATGGGTACAGCAGTGGCTAACACCTATGCTAACTTAGTACCGCATCAATGGGAGAAGAACATGATGTTTGGTACAGAAAATGAGGGGAAAGTGAATATACTATATTATGGCAGATATGCAGATGATTGTTTTTTGGTGTGAAAAGGGACTGAGGACACATTTTTGTACACTATTTAGAGAGTACTACAATATTTTTCTTTTTCCGGTTTAAAATAGTTTGCTCACAAAAAAGATAGCTTTCTTAGATGTGACTATAGAAAGGAAGAGTGAAAATATTGAGACCAGTGTACATAAAAAAGAAGTACAAGTTTAGTAGATATGTACATAAGAACAGTATGCATCCACCGCATATATTCAAAGGAATAGTAAAATCCCAAATGTGAAGGGTGAGTAGGCTGAATACTGATGATGGGGTATGCGAAGAACAATTAAATGATATGGCCACTGAATTTTTAGAAAGGGGTAACTCATATAGAATGGTCAACCAATATGTAAAAGAAACTTTAGAAGCTAGAAAAGTTAATAATATGGTGGCATTTAATATTAGGCAACAAAGCGCACCATTGAGTTTACATAAAGTAGAAGTAATAAGATACTCAACAACTTATAATTTAAGAACTGAGCAGGTGAGGAAGGTAATAGAAAATAATTGGAACATTTTGATGGCTATGCCAGAAATATGCCAGATATTGGAAAATAGGCCTTTCTTTGCATATAAAAATGCTCAAAATCTGAAACTCAAACTATGCTATAAGGACTTTCCAAAACAGAACAATGGAAGGCAAAATAGTTTTAAAATGGGTACCTACCCCTACCCCTGTATAAATTGTACTTGCTGTGATGATATTTTTAAAAAGGACACTACTCATTTATTCATCCAATAACTAAAGAAAATTTTATATTTAAATGTATGACAACATGTAATACAGAAAATATTGTTTACTTGGCAACCTGTACACTGTGCTCATGTTTTTATGTTGGTAAAAGCAGCAGGAAACTTAAAGATCATATTATAGAGCATAAGTCAAATATACATAGGAGAATGGAACATAATGCTTTAAGTAAACATGTAATGGAAAATGGAAGTGCCCATAGCTTTAAATTCAGAGTAATAGATATAGTACATAAGCAGATTAGAGGTGGGGACTTAAACAATGTTCTATAGAATAGGGAGTATACTTGGATAATTAGGCTGAGAGCTGATATGAAACCAACACTGAATAATGCACAGACTATTAAACCAATACTAGTTAAAAAACAGAAAGAAATAAGATGAGGAATGGTTTTATGATTTTTTATATATGTTTTTATACATAGAAACAATTTTAAAATAACTAAATGATTATTGTAATTATTTTTATGTTTATAGGCTGGCTGTTATCATGTGACTGTTTAATTTACTATTTAAGGTTTTAGAATTTAGTATAAGTATTCTAACACTGATGAAGGATTTGTAATCCGAAAGCTTTGTTGTCTTATTAAAGTATCGGATGTTTGTCCGGAGTTGTATTTATTGGATTTGTGGATTTGGCTACAGTTTCAGCTTCATCACTGTCCTGACCTTATTTTCTGGTAACACTGGTGGTCAACTGCGCCAGATAGATGTACAAGGCTAGGCAATGGGTATACCTTGGCATCAGGCCATATGACAATGGTTTGCATTGTGGCTCAGGGCTGTAGTGTCTGCAGTTGCCCACACAGGTGGGCACTGTATCCCCCATCCAGTCACCTGGGTGACTATTGTTTGTGGCCAATGGTGTGCATCGCTTGTCATGTATGTGTTCCTTAGTCCATGACATGGATGGTGTCTGAGATGTGCAAACCTTCCACATGCATGTACAGTGACATGTGGAACTGTACCTGGGGTGTCTGGCCTATGTTGTGAACACAGATTATCATCAGATGTGCCAGTCTTGCCCATCTGTGGTGGGAATTGGTAATGACAGCAGGTTTACCCTGCACCTACATTGATAGCATGCTAACGGCATTCCCTGGTGTCAGTGGCATCTGTCAATACAGGGCATGTTGAAAGGCATGATATGTCCTTTGTGGGTCACATGTGATGGCACCACAATTGTTGCAGGTGTCCTTTGGGGAACATGGGGAAGCTGCACTGTCTGCATGTATGTGCATACTGGACAGATGGACAGGGTGTCATGCCCTTGCAGCCCACTGCTATCACCCCATAGTTACTATCAGTGGCCAATATGCAGTGTACTACCCATATATTGGCTGTTACCAAGGTATGTGTGTGTGAGACATGGGTTGAGAGTGTGCCCTGGGTAATTTTGGGGTTGCTAACTGTGATTGCCTGGCCTTGATGTCACATGCATGGGTATGGCTTTGCACCCTAGCCTCTCAGCTATTTCACATCTGTTATCACTGTATGGTGGATGTTGTGATATATAGTAGGGCCACCACATATGAAATATGCAAAACCCACTCCACATTCACCACAGGTGTCACACACTCACAACCACCACCACAGAGGATACGAGTTACAAATACATATACACACCTGTCATGTCTGAGAACAGAACCCTTACCTAGCTAGTTTATTATATTACAGCACTACACAGTTATCACAGACGTCACAGTGATTACTGGAGTACTGTTTCCACAAAGGTGTATATCACATTGGATGACATCAGTAGGATTGCCAAAGTAGGACATTCAAATTTTAGTGAGTGTGAAAAGCCTAAAATGCATTGCTCCCTACACAGACAGTGACACACACACACAAAACATCCACAACTAACATGTGTGAGTATAGAACCCCTAACAGAGATCTATATCACACTACAGCCTGGAGCTGTTATAGGACACACCACAGGGATTACTGGAAAACTCCTTCCCCAAAGGTGTATTTCATAATGAATGATATCAGCAGGATTTCCAAAGTAGGCCATTTGAAATGTACTGAGTGTGAGTAGCCTAAAATGCATTGCTCCCTACACAGACATTGAAACACACACAAAACATCCAGAACTGCCATGGGTGGGGATGGAACCCTACCACAGTTCTAAATCACACTACAGCAGTACGCAGTTATGGCACGTGCTACAGATATCACTGGGTTGCAGCCTTCCCAGAGGTGTATTTCTAAGTGGGTCACATCAGCAGCCTTGCCAAAGTTGAGCACATACATTGTAAGGAGTGTGAGTACCCTAGAATGCATTGCTTTCTACACAGACACACACACTTCTCATGTCAGCTACCCAACTACTTTATCACACGACAGCAGTGCACAATTACAGGATGCCCTATAGAGATTACTGGGCTACAACCTTCCCAGAAGTGTATTTCTAGGTGGATGACATCAGCAGCCTTGTCAAAGTTAAGCATATGAATTGTAGGGAGTGTGAGTACCCTACAAAGCATTACTCTCTACACAGTCAGAGACAGACAGACACACACACAGTTGCCAAGTCTGGAGTTTGAACTCCAACCTAACTCTTTACCATACTACAGCAGTACACAGTTATGTGACACACCACAGAGGTTACTGTGCTACAACTCTCTCACACACACACTTGCCATTTTGGGATTAGATCAACTACCTAACTACTTTATCACACTACAGCAGTATGCAGTTACAGGACACACTACAAAGATTACTGGGCTACAAAATTCTAGTAAAAAAATCCAATCTTTCTGGAGGTGTATTTCTAGGTGTGTGACATCAGCAGACTTGCCAAAGTTGAGCATATGAATTGTAAGGAGTGTGTGTACCCTAAAAAGCATCACTTTCACCACAGACAAAGTCACACAGACTTGCCATGTCTGAGATTACAACACCTATCTAACCACTTTTTCACACTGCAGCAGTATGCAGTTACATGATGTGCTATGGAGATTACCAGGCTACAATTGTCCCAGAGGTGTATTTCTAGGTGGCTGACATCAGCAGCCTTGCCAAAGTTATGTATATGAATTGTAGGTAGTGTGAGTACCCTAAAAAGCATTGGTCTCTACACAGTCAGAGACAGACAGACAGGCACCCAAACAGTTGCCAAGTCGGCGGTTAGAACAACTAACTACTTTATCACATGACAACAGCACGCAGTTACAGAATGCACTACAGAGATTACTGGGCTACAACTTTCCCAGAGGTGTATTTCTAGGTGGATGACATCAGCAGCCTTGCCAAAGTTGAGCATATGAATTTTAGGGAGTGTGAGTACCCTAAAAAGCATTGCTGTCTACACAATCAGACATGCACACAGACACACACATACACAGTTGCCAAGTCTGAGGTTAGAACTCCAACCTAATTCATTTATCATACTACAGCAGTACACAGTTATGGGACACGCCACATAGATTACTGTGCTACAACTCTCCCAAAGGTGTATTTCACATTGGATGACCTCAGCAGGCTTGTCATAGTAGGGCTATGGTGAGGGCAGTGTGTGTGCATGGGCCATAACCCATTCATCTAGGGATTGACACGCCACATGCGGGCACACATGGGGTCATATTTCACAGCTACATGTATACAGCTAGATGACTACTTCCTTGTACAGTCATGTTGCACAGCTGGCACGTGCACCACATAGTCTGTAATGCTGGCAGATACTGGTGGCTAGTATCTGCAGTGATGCTTGGTGGGACAGGCCTGGATGGCTCCTTGTGATAGTCACCTTCTTCCACACATCTATGTACATCTACCTTTGGCTTATTATAGTGTGTTGTCCTTAAATATATGTCTGTATTCCTATCCACTGTGTGTGCAAGGCACGAATGGTGCATACTGACGATTGTCTGCACTAACAACTGCAACTGCCAGACATGTCTGGTCCACTGGTGTTTGCAGACATAGCCTTCATGTGTTTAAGTGTGTGAGCATGCCCAGTATGACCTTTCAGTATGTTGTTGACTGACATTGCCTTCATTTCTCTAAGTGTGTGAGCATGCCCAGTATGGCTGTCTGTATTGAATGTGTGGATCGTGTCCAGGTAGTTTGTGCTGCAGTGCTGGCCTTTGTGTTGTACACCGACAGGTAGCATGCTGTCTCTGCAGGGTATCCATCGATCATTTGGCTTTGACTGTTACTACATTTCTGCATAGTGGGGGGGGCACACCTGACTCTTCCTACATTTCTACACAGGGGGGGCACACCTGACTGTTACTACATTACTATGTAGGATGAGGGGGGCAAACCTGACTATTACTACATTTCTACACAGGATTGGGGGGGCACACCGGACTGTAATTACATTACTATGTAGGATGGGGGGGCACACCTGACTATTACTACATTTCTACGCATGATTGGGGGGCACACTGGACTGTTATTACATTGCTATGTAGGATGGGGGGGCACACCTGACTATTTCTACATTTCTACAGAGTATTGGCGGGGGGCTCACCTGACTGTTATTACATTACTATGTAGGATGGGGGTGCACACCTGACTATTACTACATTTCTATGCAGGATAGGGGGGCACACTGGACTGTTATTACATTGCTATGTAGGATGGGGGGCACACCTGACTCTTTCTACATTTCTACAGAGGATTGGCGGGGGGCACACCTGACTGTTATTACATTACTATGTAGGATGGGGTAGGCACACCTGTCTATTCCTACATGTTTACACAGGGTTGGGGGGCACACCTGACTGTTATTACATTACTATGTAGGGTGTGGAGTGCACATGTGACACTTGTACACATTTGCTATGATTGTACTAGTATGTCAGGTACTCCATTTCGTTTTGTATTACTAACTATCATGCTGACTAGAGGCATACCAGTGTACTATAGATTGTGGCTTTGGTTGCCCTACATATTATTGTCTGACTTCCTACCCTTCAGAACTAACATCCTACTGCCTGCCCTGCTGTGGTCTGTCTGTGTAGGCCTGGGGGATGAGGTTAACCATAGCCATCATTCAGGGGCCATGTCACAGTCTCGGTTTGGGTTTGTCTACACCTGTCCTGCTGGCTGAGACGGTTTCTGGGTATGTGAACTGTCCTGACTGGCATGTGTTGGTCATATGGACACACATGTCACTCAGCACATTTCCTGTAGTGGGTTTTGTCACCCTGTGTAGTACTGGCTGCTATGGTGACTCCAGTATGTGTTACAGATGTCATGGTGCCACTATGGGTGTCTACTGTTTGCTGCCATAACATTCAGCCACCCAATTCCCTTGCACGCTCACATCCATACCATAGCTACTGGTAACGATACATTCTAATCCATTTCACAATTGGTAGGTTGATTGACTTACCTTGAGGGTGTGCCAGACTTGCAGATGGTGCTGGAGGGCTGCCTATGTCAGATGCACATAGTACACTCCCTACACATGGTTGAGCACAGGTAGTGTCATGTTTGGTATCCCTTTTACTGTATGTGCGAGTCAGAGAGAGGTGTCATTCCCTGAGTCCTTACTGTGTCAGTGCATGTGCTATGCATTGCTTCTTTGCCAAGGCTAGGGCATACTGGGCATGCCTCCTTCTGCCTACTTGGGCAGGCTCAGATTTTTCCTCCTCTGGGTTACTCTGTGCCTGTGCAGGCCTTGGCACTGGTGGGGGGCTGTGTGGCCCTGCCCCATGCTGTTCCTGCTGCATCAGTTTCCACAGGATCATATTGTGTAGCATAGCACATACCATAACAATTTGGGTACATGTAGCTGGTGAATACTGCAAGGCTCCACTGGATGTGGCCAGACACCGAAACCATGACATGAGCATCCCAGACACATGCTCTATTATATGTCTGGTCTGTGCGTGTGCCTCATTATGGCGTTGTTGTTCAGGTGTGTGTGCATTTCTGATGGGTGTCATCAGCCATGGCTCCAGTGTGTACCCAGAATCCCCCACTAGGTGACTGTAGGGGATGTCCCCATTGGCAAATCTCTGGTACAGCTGCGTCAGATGCCATATGTGGGAATTGTCATAGCTTCCAGGGCAGCCAGCACACACATTCATTATAATGCCCTGAGCATCACATATGACCTGGCAGTTGAGGGAGGGGATTCCCCTGTGGTTGATGTAGGCCCTACCCTGCTCACCAGGTGGTGCACTGATGCATATGTGCATGCAGTCTATAGCACACACTACCCCAGGGTATTCTGCTATTTTGTGGAAGAGACGCATATTGCTGGTCAACACCTCATGGGTGTTGAGGAAAAATATGTGCTCACTGGCATGTGCTGACATGGCATCCAGGAACTGGTGGAATACTCTGGATGCTGATGTCTGTGAGATCCCCATGATATCCCTAGTTGTGCTTTGGGAGGTACCTGTGGCTAGTATACCTAGGCCTACACATACCTTGGTATCCACTGGGATGGGTTCCCCTCAGTCTGTTTGGTGTGTCAGGTGTGGCCGGCACAGTTCAACAATTTTCTGTAGGATGTCTTTGTCCACCCTATAGTGCTCCACTATCTCCAGCTCATGTAGCCCCTGGTAGGTTACCCTGGGTCTGTACACTCTTCTCCTTCTCCTCACTTTGGATCGTTCGGCAATATTCACATCATCACCACCCTCAGCCTCTTTCATATGTTGTTCTATGTTGTCTGCTGCAGCCCTTCTCATTTTATAGGTTTGTTTGTTAAAATTTCCCCACATGTATACACCGGTGGTGTAGAGTGTGGGAAAAAACAGAGGGGGAGGTGATTGCTTAGTTTATAGTAGTGTTCTGCTGGGCTGGTCTGGTACCTGTGCAATTGGCTGATTCTGATACATTTCTCCTGCCAGCTAAACTAGTTCTCCTTGATTACCTTCCTACTGCTGTTTTCACTTCCCATTGCCTCCCTGTTTAAGCCTGTGTGCCCGCCGCACAAACAGAGTGCTCAAATGTGCACACTGCTGCTATTTCCTGGTTTAACTTCTTTTTTCTTCCTGTAAAACCTGGTGTGCAGCACGCACACCTGTTTAGGCTTTGTAAAGAGTGCTAGGCAGGTTTAGGCACACCCCTAGCTTAGCTGTGCTAAGCTAGAAGCAAACCCAAGCCATAGAACTTCAATCCACTTACAGTATGCCTGACACACCCCCCATGATGTCACCCACCTCCTAGGCTTGCACTAAGCTATTCCTACTCTTACACTGTTGGGACCTGACTCACATGCTGGGGAAAACTGGGATTCACTATCCTTCCCCTCATTTGTATAGAATTGCCTGCTAATGCATAGTTACATATCTCACACTGAGCTTCCCCCCTTAGCAACCACTACTCACTGGCCAGCTTGTCTTCTGCCTGCTATTGACTTGCATGGCAGAATACTGATTTCAGTTAGAATGCTTATTTTGGGTTTCTTTTATTATTTTCCCCCCAATCCAGTTTGCGCGCCACTGCCCTACGCTTAAACAGCCGAGATTGGCTAAAACAAAATAAAAGTTGTTTTTTTTATTTTTTTTTTTATTGTTTGCAATGCCAATGGCCTTATACTTGGCAATTGGCATGCTTACTACTTGATATGCAGCCTTTATTTGGAGCTATCATAGCTCTGGTTTGGATTTTGCAAAAATGTACTTGGTTACTAAGTGAGCACATTTCTGCAGATAGCACTAGTCTTGCATGGATTGTTGCAAGCTGGTAATCAAAATGAACCGACAAGTCCCAAGACTGTTTAACCATTTATTGAGTTATAAATAACAGAAAATGACATAGCGCTTTCACCCATTAACTTCACTGGGCATCATCAGAGTAAAGCATAATTCCCAATTTATCCATTAAGTACAAATGCAGCACCACCCCCTCTAAATAATGTCCAATCAGATAATTCAATACATTAAATATTTAAATACTTAAAATACTTAAAACAGTACATAATACACTAACAATACAATATACTTCTAAAACATTAATATAACATTCATACATTATACATATACTAAAAACTTTTAAAATTGATTTAAATAATTGATTTAAATAAAATGAGATCTATGTTTAAGAATACTAGAAATAGAAATGTATTCATAAATTCCCGGGGGGTTAGAGGCATCCAATCTTAATTGCCATAAACACTCTTTTGCTTCCAATAAAATCTTACAGTCACCCCCTTATTATTTTGAGGAACTTGATCAATCACAAAAAATAAAAATTTCTTGACATTCTGACACTTTAAACTATGTGTATACAAGGAACTCACTAATTTTTTGTTTTTGATGTGCCTCACATGCTCTAAAATACGTAACCTTAACTTCTGTATAGACTTCCCTATGTAAAATGTGGGACAGCTCATGTGTGAGGCAACATAAACTACCATATTTGTATTACAGTTACAAAAGCCAGGACATGTAATAGTTCTCCTATAATTGTGGATCGTAACATATGGTCCATTGTTTATAAATTTACATACACTACAAAAAACGTACTTACTCATTTTTGACATCTTGTGAATGCTGGTGTCCACTTTATATTCCAATAATTCTTTTAAATTAACACCCCTGCTTCGGAGATTCACCCAAAATCTCTCTCAGCTCACCTTTAAACACACTTTCCCAAGTTGCCTGTATAATGGTTTTAACCTTACCTAATGTATCATTGTATGGGAGTACTAATGCACCTCTTTTTTCCCTCACAACCATGTTGTTGTTGTTATTATTATTAACCACTTCATTAGTGTTACTAAATCTCATTTTTTTAACCCGCCTTTCAGTATAGGTTGGAAAACAGTTTTCTTTTTCTCAGTCACCTCATTACTTATTTTAAGTAATATATCACAAGGATACCCTCTCTCATACAACATATCCATCAATTTAACCATTTCACTATGAAAATTCTCATCTACACTAACAAGCATAGACAGTCTCACCATCTGTCCCTTCATGATGTTTCTCTTCTGGAAATATGGGTGACAACTATGAAAATGTAAAAAAGAGTTGGAATAAGTTTTTTCTGGTAAATAATGGAATTTAATACACCATCTTCCTTATACAATAAAATATCTAAAAATTCACATTTATTCTCATAGACATTACTAGTAAACTTTAAAAATGTTGTTGCACTGCCTAAATACTCTATAAAATCTTGAACCTCAGCCAGAGACCCCTTCCAAAATATCAGGATGTCATCTAAAAAACACAGATATAACACTATATTTGACATAAAACTCGAAATAAAAACAAACTGTGTCTCCCATTCAGCTAAAACTAGGTTTGCGTAAATGGGTGCACATCTAGCACCCATAGCTATGCCTGTAATCTGTTTAAAATACTCTCCATCAAACATAATAAAATCATTTGGTAAGACCATTTCCATAAGCTCTACCAATAATCCCCACTTCACATTGTGCAATTCACTATATCGTAACAAACAATTTAAAAAAATTCCAATCCAACATTGTGTGGTATTATAGAAAATAAATTAACCACATCCACAGTAACCATTAAAAATTCTTCACTAATATTTGTTTCTCTAATTATGTCAAGACAGTGCCAAGAGTACCTAAAGATATGTGGTAACTTACCCAACACATATTTACAACTAAAGTCAACAAAAGATGCAATAGCTTCAGTTTTAGATCCTCTAGCCAAAACTATGGGTCTGAATGGTGGATCATTCATATTTTTATGAATTTTAGGGATGCCAAAGATGGATGGTATAATCGATGTATCTACCGTCAAATAATGAAATTCATCTTTGGTAACAATCCCATCAATCAAAAATTTGTGTAACTGCCAATCTAGTTTTGTATATGCTATATGTACTTCATACCTAGACACTCTTTCATATGTTTCACAATCATTTAATACTCCCAACATCTTGCATGTATAATCAGTGCTAGACATAATCACAACCCCACCCCCTTTATCCAGTTTCATAACCCGATATTGATTAGTAGCAGTTAATTGTTTTAAACAAAATCTTTCCCCCTTAGTCAAATTTTCAACCAAACCTTTCTCTGCCAATAAACATCTTCATATTTGTGTTTCACATAACTGTTCAAATGCAAACACCAATGAATTGTTAGGGGGAATAAATATACTACTTTTTACTAAAAAAACACAGTCAGTACGAGGACTGGGGTCGTTTGCAAAAAAAATGTTTTAATTTAATTGTCTCGTGTATAATTTCAGATTAATTAATATTCTGCCAATATCATAGTAAAATGTGGGAACAAATGAAAAACTTTTTTTGAATAGGGAAAAATAGTCATGTGACAATTCCAAGACAGTAAAATTGTAAATTGTAAAACCTCCATCCTTTACAAGTTTGCACTTGCATTCTTGCATTAAAACATCATCACCCTCTACATTTGCTCTTAACATATCACATAAATTCTCATTATTATTATCCAGTTCATCAATACATACAAAATTGTCCAACATAAAATCAATCATGTTTAATGGACTGCCATCAAATATGTCCAACTGAGACTGTTGCTCGCATAATACGTGTCCTTGCTGGGACATAGAATCCTCTCCTTCACCCTCCAATAAGCTTATAGCCTCAGTGTCATGTTCATCACTCTCTGCAATGGTCTCCAGTATAAATTCATTCAAACCTGATAGACCAATGTCTAACAAATCTAACCGAGGCTGTTGCTTAAAAGTTAATTGTACCTGTTGGGGCCCGAAGACCTCCATTGATTCGTTTGTCCTCTGTCCATACCCCCATTGAATGCCTGCTGCTGTTGGTCCTGATATCGGTTCCATAGCCGAGCCAAATGACTCAGGGGCTGTTGCTCTAAAAAAGGCCTATTATTTCCCCTATTAGTAGCAGCATTTTCCCCTCCATTCACATTAACTGGTTGGGGCCTGTTGTTAACAAACCCCTGTCTATGTCCATTAACTCTACTCTTAGTGTTCCTGTTCACTTTAAAATGTGCATAAGCCCGATTTTCTGCATATTCTCAGCAATCTCTAGCCAATTTACCTTGCTTTGTTTCAAGCCCTGTTTTGACAAAAATGTCCATGTCTTTCTGTATTTTGTCAAACCGGGCTTTGTTGAACTGAAACAACAAGTCATTAGTGATACTATTGTTGAGAGTCGCTAATTCATCTTTACGTTATGCAAGTTTAGAATTATTGTTATGTATAATGGTACACATAAGATCCATACCTGTGCAGTCAAACAAAGCAGTCAAATCCTGATACACCTCTGTTTCCTCTTCAATTCTCATAGGCAATTTAAATATCCTCATTCCCTTTGGAACCTGGTTTAATTCGATCGACCACTCTAGAAAAACATTATCCATTTGAAGTACTTTGAACTGCTTCATAACCTTCTCAAATTCTTGTAATTGTGTGTTCAATGATCCCATACCCATGCCATTTCCTGTAACCGGCATTACATTCAACGTAGGAGGGGCAAGCCATGTGTCCAAGTTCCGATGCGTCTCATTGGTTGAACCATTCGAGGTAATGTCTCCTGCGTTTGTTGCAATTCCTGCACCAGAACTGTTACCATTAAACTATTCCATATTTCCACTAGCTGGTGGTGTATGCAGCGTTAACAGTTCTGCTTGCGTACTAGATAACAACACATTATCCAACGATATACCTCTTCCATCGTCACGCATAAAGCATATGATTCGTTGTGATATGCCCATATACTGCAGCAGCAACTGTTCTATAATTCCACACCCAAAAACAGCAAACAATCACTGAACTTGACAGAGCCAGCAACACCATGAAAATACAGTAGATAAACCAGTAATCAAAATGAACTGACAAGTCCTAAGACCATATAACCATTTATTGAGTTATAAATAAAAAATGAATAGCGCTTTCACCCATTAACTTAGCGTAAGCTTCCTGGATTGCAAAATCACCTCATTTGCATGGATTTCACATGCAAATGGGGTGATTTGCATACCAGGGTGTAGTCTGTGCAGGATTAGTGCAGGAGTGCTTGTGCATGCCCCTGCAGGCTGTTCATGGATCACACGGCAGACATATTGCCTGCTTGAGCTCCTGCACTGATTTTGCACTCCGTGCAAGCTTTTGAGAATCTGACGGAGTGTCTGATTGTTTAGATGTAAAATTATGAACTGTCATAAAGTCCTGGCTTGCAGATCTTCTCCCTCTCTTCCCCTCTCAGTTCCACTTTTGTGGATTGTTTAATAACAACCTTTTGATATAAAGCAACCTAACATGAAAGGTAAAAGTAAAGCACAGAAAGCATATTTTGCTTTTTCATTAGCACTGGGATAATGATGTTTGCATTTGGAGCAGCCTAAATCTGAACTGCAACTGCACATGGGGGACCCATTTTTCTCACTGCTGTAATTCACCTGATCCCTTTCCTAAAGGTGAACAGTAATAGACCAAAAGCCTTAGCCTAAAAAAAACACGTCTTGAAAAAAAAATAGTCAAAACTTTTAAGATATGCTGATGCAACATTTCTTGCAGTCCCACTATTTTATAATGTCATTTTATAAGACATTTCATGACTTAATTATGCATTCATGCTCTTTGAACTGCGTTGGCCTCATTTTGAGTCAGACTCAAGTAGGTTTTCACATTTACTAGGTAATACTATCCAGGGCACTGGAGGAAGTAACTTTTCATTCCTTTGAAGGTATTTGAGAAATGCTTTCTAGTGGAATTATCAAGGCAAATTAACCTAACATGTTGACACTGGACCAATCAAGGCAGTTTGAAAGGCCACACTATTGAGCTTTATCTGATTCAGAATTAAGTTGACTATGAAATAATGCTTACCATAAATGACAACAGGCCAGATGATATGGCTTTGAAGGAGATCCTTTGCCAGGCTAAGTAGTACCAGTGGAGTGTTTTATAGAAAATTTTCACCTTAGAAGGAATGGATATTACAAATGCTGTTAATATTGATGACTTCCTCTTACTGAAGTTTAAAATGATGTGCCTGTGTCAGAAGTGAGAACTGTTGATTGCCTGATGAAAGCGAAGCAGAGAATGAGAAAGTGGTCAAGGGTTCAGGAGGACTGTAATTTTATGTACAGGCAGTGGGATCTAAATGATGACTGAAAGAGGCAACTGGATATTTAACTGTTAAAAGCAAAAGGAGGACTGGAAATGGACAAGCATGTCTCTATAGGACAGTATTATGCAGTCATTAGGCTTTTAAAGGACTAATATGAAATCATAGATGGTTTAGAAATGCATGCTGATATTACATTCAACACACAACACAATCTGACCATATCTGTGGCTAATGCTGGCAGGTTTCTTTGGAAAAATTATATCAGGTATGACTTCACAAGTTAAAAAGGAAATATTGCAGTTTTGTACAGATGCAAAAGAGAGAGAGAACTGAGTTGTATAAAAAATATTTGCAAAACTGGGGAAGGGGGATAAACAATATTCTTCATCTGGGAGCAATATAGACTGGGGTTAGAATGCAAGTGAATGAAATGTGTCCTTTAGCAAAGAGTCTGCGTTATTAAATGCAGAGGAATTTTGAACTACTGTAGATCATGTAAAACTTGATTTTGCTATGGAAAACTGGATCATCTGATAAATTAATGTTCCTTTAAAGGATACCACCCAGTGTGTCAAAAAAGACACATAAAGGAATGTAAACTGCATTAAGAGTTAGAAAGTGGGGTGGGGGGCATTTATGGTTTCTCTGTGTCAGATGAAATGAACTCAATATTATGGTAGTTACTGTTGAACATAATAACAATGTGAATGCTGAAGAGGATAATGGAGTATTATTGGAAAATGAAACCGCTCTAAGAAGATAATACAAGCAAATGAAACTGATGATGGTGGAAAAATAGATTATTAATGTTATTTTAAATTGAAACCATTTGCTTTCATTAACTTATTATTTATTTGTTGACATTACTTTATTGAGAAAGTCCAGCTGAACAAAATTGCCCATTTTCAGCAGTGGCCCAGGGAGACAAACTGCTTGAAAGTTAAATGAGATTGCAAGATATTAATATATGCAATGAAAACAAGTAATAACAGAGTCACTATAATAATAATGAGGTATAAACACATTGTGAAGCTCATCTTTGGTAAGGGGTGCAGTCACTGAAGCAGACTGGAGAGTCACATAGGTTAAATTCAGATAGAAAAAATACAACATGAATACTGGGGAATCAGATTATAAATATAGTTAATATCTGTTTGAAGGGCTGCAGTGTTCAGAAGGAGCAAACATTTGTGAATACAAAACAATGTCAGGACCAAATTCGTATATTGAGAATATATTACTTGATAGAAGAATGATTATGATATATTGAAAGAGTGCAAATATGGAAGATACATGGTTGCTTAAAAAGAGTAGGTTGAAATAGCAGCAGCAGAGGTAATGGGGATTTAGAAAGTGAAAAAAATGTATATGTTTGCGATAATTTGCTAAAACAGACTGAATCGAGCTCAAAAATGGAGTGACCATAGAATCTATATCATGGGAAGGTGCTGATAAATGTGAAAGGCATTGGATGGGAGATTATACAGTAGGTGTGACATAAAGTGGGGTCGTTAACCTGAAAGTGTACAAGAGAAAAGCAATGAGGTAGCAAGAAAAACTTCTTAGCATAGTAGGGAGAGAATCTTTCAAATGTTAGCTACATAATTAGGGGTCAGGGCATTTCTGGCAGATTTGAGCCTCTGCTGACTGTTCCAATGATGATTAAAAAAACACTAAGAGGTAATTTGGGGAAATAGTTATGCAGCCTTCTGCAAAGTGCTGGGCAAGTTAAAGCAGGTTTGAAAGATTTGTCCCCAGACAGAAGTCAAATCTCAATAAATTTAATAAGTGAAGGAGGATTAGAAGAAGTTAACAGCTGCATGAACACTTTTGGAAGAATGGAAACAGGAAATTACAGACTTATGGAAATATGAAAATATAAAAATATGAAATATTTTATAGAAGTTGAACTGAGTGGTAAGAGTCAGAGAGAGATGGATTACTGGGGGGAGGTGAAGAGACCTGAGGCTCAGGAAGGAGGATTATAGAAATGTAAGTGGAGAAATTGAGGATTTGGTAGAAAAATGATATTTACTGTTTTAAGACAAAGGGAAAGAATGAAAAAAATGAGATGATTATTTAAAAAATAAAAATATCTCTTAAGGGAAAATGAAAAGGTGACATTAATTGGCAAATTTGCTAAAAAGAAAAAGGAATGTTTGAATGATGAAAATGAAGGAAATTATATAGGTAAAGTGAAACAACTTGGTGGCATGTCAATATATATGTATGATGTGTTTAAGCAGGGGCGGCTCATGGTATCAGACTGCCGGACTGCAGCCCTCCCACCTTAAAAAAAAAAAAAAAAGAAAAATCTGTAAAACTAAAAAATAAACAGAATAAAAAATCTAGACTGCAGTCTGGATAGAGAAACACAGGTACCCAGCAATCATTGCTGCAAATGCACCCAGGAATCAGTACAGGGACGACCGCACAGAAGAGGAGGTCCAGACTGCTTCGGCTGCAGGCAGATCCAATCAAGGTGAGCTGCTCTCGCGGGACTTTCATTGCGCGGGCTCACTCAGGAGGTAGGTGTAGCAGGTTTTGGTCGCTGGCTGGATTGCTCCGTGTCACGGGTGGATTTTGCTGCTTCAGGTCACTGGATTGCTCGGGTGGTATCAGGTAAGTGAGTTGCTTCCTGACTGGAGGTTAGGTCGTTTTGCTGGTGTTGCAGGTTAGGTCGTTTTGCTGGTGTTGCAGGTTAGGTCGTTTTGCTGGTGTTGCAGGTTAGGTCGTTTTGCTGGTGGTGTGTGTGTGTGTGTGTGTGTGTGTGTGTGTGTGTGTGTGTGTGTGTGTGTGTGTGTGTGTGTTTGTAATGCCCCAGTTACTACATACTGGTGGATACAGAGAGCAAATGGTGGTGGATAGAGACTCAGGCTTGAACCCTGTACCTTGGAACCTTGGATGCAGGTGGCAAGGACCTGAATTCCCTATCCACCACCATTTCTAAAAAAAAACTTGCAGAGTTTTGCCTCATATTTGTTCTGTTCCTCATACAATCTGTGGTTTCTGTATCTACATTTTTCCTTGCAAAGTCTGTAGTGTAGTGGTGCACTGGTAGCATTGTTGCCTAACAGCTACAGGTTCTCTGGTTTGATTCTTGGCTGGGGTGCCTTCTGTGTGGTGTCTGCATGTTCTCTTTACTTGCAAAGATGTGATTGGCATTTCTCTCTACTCTGCTGAAAATTGTCTTTTGTTCCAAGTCAGACTAGTTTCCTGGTTAAAAGGTTAAAAAATAGGCATTTGAATTTCAGATTTCATATTCTTCAGAAAGTACATGGTAACACAAAATTGTTCTAGCAGCTGTCTAAGTTTATAACATGGATATTTGAAATTTGTCCCTATTTTTGGGACTGTATTTTCCCAGTATTGACTTTGTCCAGGTATTTGTGCTAAGGTTGAGAGTTATCTATGGTGAGAACTGTATTCATTGAATGTTTGGGGGCTGTATTCCCTCCCCATTACTGGCTTTGTCCACATGTTTTTTGCTAAGAGGTTGAGAGCTATAGTGAGAACTGAATTCACTGAATGTTTGGGGGCTGTATTCCCCCCCATTATTGGCTTTGTTCAGGTGTTTTGTGCCAAGAGGTTGACAGCTATGCTGAGAACTGAATTCACTAAATGGTAGCCATTTACGTTTATCTTCCTCTCTTTTACAAAACAGCTGATTTGGCATAGTGGTATGTTTCTCTGAATGTTTTGCACAGGGTCCCCTGGGTTAAAGACGTGGCAGTGAAATGTATGGTGGTAACACAGCATTTTATTCTAGCAACTTTCCAACATTATACAAGCAATGTTTAAAATGTGTCCCTGGTTGCCCCCCCCCCCCCAAATAAATTTCGGCTTTTTCCAGATTTCTTGTGCTGCAAAGTTCAGAGATACAACTACGTGTTGAGTAGATTTTACAAGGAGCTGAGAGCTGCAGGGGAACAAAACTTTAGTGCTGCTTATTCTGAGTCTGCTTCCATTAATAGCACAACAGGTAGTATACTTGCTTTTGATGCAGAAGGCTGTGGGTTCTACTCCCACAGTAGATAGATGCATTGCTGATACTGTGCTGTGTTGTAAAGTGGGTGGATGCTGCAGTCTTTTCGGCAAAGATACCTAGAGTAGTAACTATGAACCTGTTATCCGTTTGCCATAGAGTCCCTATTGCGATATTACTAGCTAGACTTTTATGATGGAAATGTTCTGAATTGGGTAGTTTTGTCATTGGTGCATGCATTTTGTTTCATTGTTTACTGGAAAAATGTTCAAAACAATACATTTAAAATGCCATCTAGCAACTGTACTGTATTGTACAAGGAATATAATTTAGTAGAATCAGGAAGGTGTATCAAAGAGCACATGTATGTTTCATGTGCAAGGGGCCTATGATTTGAAAACAGCCCAAAGTTAATCTTTATCTGCCACTGGCAAAAATGTATTTTCTTTGAATGTGGGTTTCAATGCTGTTTCATTGAATGTGCGTTTCAAGAGCAGAGAAGTTTTTAATGCTAAGCCTGTTTTCATTGTGAGACTGCATTGCTTTGTTTAGCAGATATCTTAGTGTTTGTGCTGTAAAATGCAAAATAAAACATTCAAATGAAATCCAGATCATCATAGAAGTAAAGCAGTATGCACATTAGTGTTTATGGTAAATGGAGTGATATAGCCAAGTAATGGATCATTGGAATGGCTGCAGGGGGGAGGGCTCCATTCGACCATGATTTTGTGAGGGGGAAGGGCGGCAAACTCAAAGACAGCCCCAGCTGAACTATACCTCCCAACTGTCCAGATTTTCACAGAATGAATAGATTTTTGTTTCTTATTTTTGGTTTGTTCCTCATAATATTTGTGGTTTTCTGGAAAATCATTTAGGAATTAAGTCACTAATGACACTGAGTTTCAGACTTCATAACCTTCAGAAAAATGCATGCTGAAGTAAGACATGTTCTATCAACTGTCTCAGTTTATACAAGAGCAATTTTTAGTACTGTTTATGTTCCCCCAATATATTTGGCCTTGTCCAGATTTATTGCATTAACAGGTTGAGAGGTACATACAAATAAATTGCTTTATAGAATTAGGCATAGCCAAACCTCTGAACTGTCCCCGAATTTGGCTCAAAATGTTGCTCTTCCCCTAATAATCCCTCCGCAAAATAGCAATTTTGGAAGAAAACATGGAGGGTTTACAATTTAGAAATAACTGTAATAATCAGAGTTATAGATTACTTTTATTTCAGAAATGCATGTAGATTCTATTATTTTGTCAGCTGCTCAAATTAGCAGTACTATTATTAAAAAATGTCCCTTCTTTGACAGGTTCCCAGCTGTATTGTGTGGCTATTTTATATTTTTGCATCACATTTTTGGTCCATTTTTCATAAAATTGTTTTTTTTTGGCAAATTAGTGGTAAATCATTAAAGACTGAAGTTAGAAAATAATGACAGACATTTCAGTTTCAGATTTCATATCCTTCAGAAAACTCATACTAATACAAGACCTACTATTCTGTTATCTTTCTAAGTTTATAAGAGCAATATTTATAAATTGTCCTTATTTTGGGGCCTTTGTCCCACTTCTGTGTATGGCTTTTCTCTGATGGTGAGGTATGACAAATGTGTCGGGGCCATCAGACAGCCAGAGACATTTCAAATTGTGACATACTTGTTGCACCCCACCCCCCATGTAGTGACTCTGGATGTGTCCAAGCAAGGCAAGGAGCAGTTGTGCAGTGTTAATGTGCAGGGTATTCCCCCCATGCAGTGTAAATGTGCAGGGTATCCCCCATCCAAGGTAGACACAAGTACTACAGTGGCTTTTGATCTGTTCTTGATTTTGCAGAATGGTCTGGTTTCTGTCATAATTTTGTACAGTTGATTTATGCTTATTACTCAGAAAGTGCCTGTTGCTCTGTATTTTAAGTAGCAATGCTTTAATGACCATCAGGTAAGCTTGTCTGAGATCATAACATGCAAGTAAGCTTTAATAAGCATACTGTTAAATAATTGCCAACATTGAAGCCTTTCTGTTGTTGCCATGCAGAGAATACTTAACTAGATAATGTATAAGCATTGGGTATTGAAAGGCATATGACAGTATTTGTAATAAAGGACAGGATTACATTATTTTAAGAAGCTCATTACACTTGTTGGAGACTTCCAATGATCTCTGAGGGCTTTACCCGTAAACTAAACAGAATGCCATTCATGTGTGGTCCATAACCTGTACAGTAATCCTTTAAGCAATGTATCTTGAGCTTATTTGTTTTTCATTTTTTACTTTGATCATGTTTTCCCCATGAAACAAGTAGATAGTTGTCAGGCAGCAGGTCTTTTTTGGATAAACATTTTTACAAGTGGGCGTATCACAGAGATTGCTACTTTCAGCATGTTACTTGGTACTTTAATAAAGCTGAATATAAATTATAATGCAGTGCAAGGAGAAGTGGTTTGAGCTGAGTGCTGCATGTTTTTCTTATACTTGATTTTGACTGCCATTCCAGTAATGTATTTAAAAAGTAATTTATTTTTTCATGCCTCATAACCTTTTTGTTTCCATCTAGATATTAAGTAAGCTGTCAAGCAGCAAATGCATTGAAATATTTTTATTCTTTTACACTTCGTTTGTCTTGATTGGACTCTCATAATGAGGGTTTGGCACCCAGGGCAGCATATTTAATTAATGTTTAGTTTTTGTGGTTTTGAGCATAGCTCCTCCCCTTTCTAGTTGTCCGCACCCCTTCCCATTGACCCCACCCATTCGGCTATCTCCTGCAGCCCCCCTTTGATTTCAAGTCACCAGCTGCCACTGTGTTTAAGGGTAAAAATATGAGGAATTATGTACATGGAAAGTTGAGATAAGTGAAGAAGCTGAAAGGGATTTAGAAAAGTATATAATGGAAAAGTACCTGGGAAGGGAGCAAGGAGCTGGGGATACATTTTTATAAAAACATTTAAAAGGAAAATGTTTTTGTTATTTTTTTTAATGAATGGTTGAGGTGGGAATTACAATTAGGAATATAATAGCAGTAGTGATGGCACTTATTTGGAAGTAGAGGGTGTGTAAGATTATGACGTGAGGACTGACTGGTCTGTGCAATACTAATTATAAGCACCTGACTCTATAGCACAAGGGATGAACTTCTGACTGTGACCCTGGCCACTGAAGGAGTCAGGCAGGAAGAAACATAAGGGCATGGCCCACTCAACTGTACTGGGAATAGAGGGTGGTTATATACACTTGTGGGCATTCTAGACAGTGTTAATTTCCTGGTGTGTACTAGGAAGCTCACTGTTCATACCTTAAGGAGCTGGGCAGGAATGTTTGAATGGAATGCCCTTTGTAGATGTTAGAGGATGGCCTCCACTATCATCCCACGGAAAACCCTTCTCCTGTGCCTCATTGGGTGTGTGCACTAAGGATGGGGGATCTAAGGTAGAAAATCTCAATCGATCCACAATAGCTGCTTAAATGAATGGGCCAACTGGCCATAGAGGAGGGTTGATAATCAACAGACAATGAGGGCAAAGACTGCAAAAAATACTGCTTATAATTTCACTTGTTTCTGAAAATTTAGCAAAGAAAGAAATGACAAAAGTTAAGGAGGCAGTGTTTGAGGGCATGTATGGCGTTCCAGAAGGACAGGTATAATTAAGTGATAGTGGATGTTATAGTGAATAAGAAAAGTGAATTTGTTGGCCTGTGATATAGAAAATGCATATAACTGAATTAACATGTTTGCTCTGTTTTGAGAAGTTATGAACAGATTGCCAATTGTTTAAGGTCACTTCATTTTATTTAATTGCATTAATCTTCTGTGGACTGGGTTAGTCCCACTATGTCTATTCTCTTTTCTCTTTTCTTGGTGGTATTTATACTATCAGGGGAAATTTAGTCAGGGCATTAGGGAATTTTCCCTACTCATACCTGTTGTGATGGGACGCATTTTGGCAGAGTACTTCCTGTTCCAGAGTCACCCTGCGGGAAACAGGGAGAAAGATGGAGAGGGGAGATGATGGAGTAGTGAAAGAAATGGAGGAGAAAGCAAATATGGAGACAAGGGAATTTGTGCAGGATTCTGAGGAAATGTTTCAAAGAAATCTGATCAAGGTGAGTCAGCAAATTATGGATGTATAATTACAACCCTCCAGTCAGAAGGGTTGCAGGATGATTTACTTAAAGAAATGGTGGTGCAGAGTGAACCATAAAGTGAAAGAGATGATTTTGGGGGATCATTATGGTGAAAATATAAAAGGAGGATGCAAAGGCAATCCAGAAGTATAGTGGTAAAATGGAAAAGAAAACATATGCAGAGAAATTAAAAGAAGGCAAAAGTGGAGTAACCGAAAAGAAGACAGAAGAAAATGAAAAACGGAAGTATGTGGTAAACATTCAAAGTAAAGAAGGCAAAGAAATGGACAGGTATGAAGTGTGGGACAATTTAATAGCTCCTTGGGGTGTAAAAGCACATGAGGTAAGAGCATTTATTCTTATCAACAAAGAGACATTTTGTGACATTATATACAAGGCTATTTTTTGAATGGAAATTTTTCTTGAAGGATAAGAAAAAAAGAGACTGCAACCCATGGGATCTTTATATGATAAAAACATTTAACTGGGAAACAAAAAGAAAAAAATCATGTACAATTTCAAACAAAGATAGAAAGAGAGACGTTAAAAGGACATTTGAAAATATTGTGTGAAGTAGTACTGGACACTGCAAAGGTTTATGACAAAAGGTATTTATGAACTGGTGGGTGGGATTGTAATATTGTGTTAAATATAAAAAGAAAAAAATTATACATATACCAAGCATGATAAATGTAGAGTGCAGCAGAGGTATCATAAATTACTGGGGATAGCCCAATAAACAAGTTATGCAGTATCTAATACTGGAAAATCTGCTTACACCCACTCAAAATGGCTTCAGACCCAAACATAGCACCACTACAGCTCTATTATCCTTCCTCAACACAGTCTTTATAGCCATGGACAACCATAAACTTATTTCTTGCCTATTCTTGAACCTCTCAAAAGCTTTCGACACTGTCTTGCACTCTCTTCTGCTGCACAAACTGCATAACCTCAACTTCTCCTCTGATCCTGTTTATGGTACTCCAGCTACCACACTCATAGATCTCAATCAGTGAGATGGCACTCTGCACTCTCCCCTCCTCTCCCTGTCAAAATGGGTGTACCTCAAGGGTCTATCCTAGGGCCTTTACTTTTTAATAGCTTTACTAATCAGCTCTATACCTCCTGTCCTCAGTCATCTTTAGTGCAATACGCAGATGACTCTACAGTCATCACTACAGCCAACTCTCCCTCTAAGCTCTTCTCAGCTACTCAGGCATCTTTTAACTTAGTTGAAACATGGCTCTCCAACAACCAGCTCATCCTTAACCCTAAAAACAAAGCTGTTACTCTTCCTACCTAAAAATTTCATAAACATTAAACCCTCCTTCTCCATACAGTCCCTTAATAATACTCCCATTCAGAGAGAATCCAGTACTAAGCTCTTAGGCATAACCATCGATGATCAGCTTAAATTTGACTTGCATGTTAATAACTGTATCAAAAAGACACATTCAAATCTAGGGCTCCTTTACTGTAACAAGAAATTCCTTTCCTCTGAAGCCAAGATTACTCTCTCTTACTTACCTTCTACCCAGTCTAATGTACAATTCTCAAATTCTCACAAATCTTAACTCAGCACTCCTGACCAAAGTCAAATCAACCTACAACAAGGTAGCTAGATTTGCTGACAAACAAACCTACAATTCCCATCACTGTCTCTCTCTAAAACACCTAAACTGGCTTGAATTACCCCACCAGCTTCTTCTCTCTCAGCTCCAGATCATCCATTCTATCCTATACCAGGTTTCCCACTGTCCATCACTATCTCCTCTCATCTCCTATTATTCTACCATCAGACCTCTCCAAAGCTCTAACTAAGACCTACTCCAAATCTACAAACCCAAGTCTAAATTTGGATGCAACATGTACAGCTATCACCCCACTATTGCCTGGAATAGGCTCTCACTAGAAATCAGGACCCTTACACATCCTAAACAATTTAAGTCAGCCACCAAACAGCACTTTAAAAGTCACTGGTCCTGCCACTGCACTCTCCCTCCTTAACATCCCCTACTTCCCATACCTTAATCTACTTTCTGCCCTTAACTCACTCTTCTCACTAGCTCTCTGTAATCTTCCTTGACTACTCTATTCTATTGTAATTGTCTTGCCTTCATGCAACTACATCATGAAAAAACTGTTTTTTTTAACCACTTACCCCAAAAACTATACTCATCTTAATGACATATTTATTTTTATACATCTTGAAATACTTATGCTATACTCCTGATTATTGACACTATATAACACTGTATTTCTACTTAATGCCTTGTAATAATCCTGTAACATTGCTGTTTAATGCTAATTTATAATGAAAATTGTATAATATGTTGGAGCTTTTCTCCATGGGCCTCCACTGAAAAAGGGCTCTTCAGCTCAGTCAAACAATCCTGGTCAACAAATGTAAAATAAAATAAATAAATAATTATATTAGAAGATCAGATTTCTAACAAATGAAGGAGACAATGAAAAAACTGGAGACTGATAGTATTGAATAATGATAAGATCTTTATGAAAATAATGCAAAAAATACAACTAAAACAGAAAATATTATAAAACATAATACATATAGTATAAAGAGGAAGGGTTATCAAGAATTATTAGTGATAGAGAAATTGTGGATGATATTATGAATAGAAAACAAGCGAAAATCATGATAGAAGTCCTTAATAAGGCATTTGACACAAATGGACATGAAATCTTATAGGTAATAATGAAAGAATATAATAAAAGTGAGAAAGTAAGGAAATTATTGCTGTATGCTAACATACATAAATTAAAAATACTTGTAAATGATGGGTTAAGCCAAGAGGTACACAAGTGTGGTGTAAAACGGGTGTCGAATGAGTTATATACTCCTTGCATTAGTTATGAATGTAATAGTATAGTGAAATAAATTACAAAATGAAGGAGCCGGGGTATATGACACATGCTGGGTTAAGAATTCCAGTTCTGTTAATATATGCAGATGATGTTACAATAATTGCAAAAAAAAAAAACAATTAAGATAAAAGTAGTAATAATTTGCACACATGTATCTAGAAGTGCCTTTTTAGGCAATGTCAAAGCAACAAAATTTCAGATATGACAAACCCAAGGTTATGCTGCTTAATGCTTGGAGCCTAAACAAGAAACTGCACTTCCTGGAAACACTCCTCACCTTGGAAGATGTTGACATCTTTGCAGTCACTGAGACATCATTCAAGGCTGCAGACAGCACCCCAGCCATTCTAGGCTACAATGCCTTCCACACATTCAGACCCCAAAATGAGTGTGAAAGAACCAAAGGTGGAGGTGTATCCATCTTTAAAGCCAAATACACCTTGATACTGGTTAAACAGTACAACACCAAATAACTATAGGTAAAGTACCTACCACATCATCGCAAGCTACAGGTCCCCACCATGAACCAAGAGAAGCACACCTCCTACCTGGGCTTACTAGAGTCACTCATTATACAGCCAAACACCTTGGTCATGGGAGATTTCAACTACCCTTCCACTGACTGGGTGACATACACAAGCACAAACATGCTCACCCTGAGGTTGCTGGACTTTGTGAATACAAATGCCCTGGAACAGAAAGTGTACACCCACACAAGGGTCTGAAATATCCTAGACTATCAACATGAGGGGGGCACTGCACTGCCCCCTTTGTGTTATCCTCCCTGGTAAGGACAAACCATATATCTGTCTCATTTGAAGAAATGATCAGAGCTGACACCTCCACAAATGCATTAAAAAAACTGAAACATTTCTCCAAAGCAAACTACAGCTTGCTAGGTGATAGTATAAAAAGTTTTCAACCTCCCTGCTAACATAGCCAACAGTGACTCCTGTGCAGAGAAGTACTCAGAGGCAATCTCTGCTTAACATACAAGACCATGTAAAACCCAGAGCTGTTGGACATGCTACACTTAAAGAAATCCCAATCTCTCAGAGCCACACACTCCAGGGATCTAAACCTTATCATCACAATAAACAAAACATGCTGGAGGGATAGGTTCCTGACCCAGAGACTCCCCAGACTCTGGAATAGACTGCCTATACATGTCAAGCAGAGCACCTCTTTGGCTCTCTTCAAAAGGAACCTTGACGATTGGATAGGAAAAGGGAAATTCACCCCGGGGATCACATCAGTCGCCTTGCTAGACAGGGGTCCAGGGAAGTAAATAGTGTGGGAAGAAATAGCCAGGGAATTGTTATGGCTAGGCTCGTATAGGCACTAGGGCCAATAGCCTAGTACCAACCTATGAACCTATGAACAAATGCCCTGTATAACCACCTAAACAACTGTATAGACTCATCTGTACCTGACAGGATGAAAACCTGGTCCTCCTGAAAAAAAAACAGGGCACTATGGTAGACCTCAATTATAAATAGGTTATATAACAAAAGGAAGAAACTAATGTCCAAGAACAAGAGAGAATTACTCAGTAGAAGAAAAATACCCTCCACACCTTGAACAAACAAATCAGATATCTTGTAAAGGCCTCTAAAGCTAGTAATGATGCTGCATTTGCATCTGTAGCTATGGATAATCACAAGGCATTATTTAGCTATGTCTGAAATCTAAAAGGGAGCACCTAACTATGTGCCAAACTTGTAGTGGACAGTACCTCTCATACTGATCCTGAAGAAATTGTCAACCTGCTAGCTGACAGATTTGGTGCAAACTTAACCCCCTGTCTCCACCAGCCATAACCCAAAGCATAACAGACACCAGTACTCTACCAAGCATCTTGAAACAGCAGGTCATAACAGTACTCTCCAAGACCAAAAATATGGCCTCTATGAGACCAGATAACATTCCAGGTTGCTTACTAAACAATCTAAAACAAGACCTAGTGATACCACTTGGCACCCTCTAACCTCAACCTGAGCATTGGCTTTGTTCCAGCAGACTGGAGAACAGCAACAGTATTCCCCATGCACAAAGGGGGTCCATCAGCTGACCTTGGGAGCTCTAGACCCATAAGCCTAACCAGCCTTATCTGCAAGACCATAGAAATAATCATCATTGCCCTTATCAACAAGGACATAGAAGACCTTCAAACTCTTGACCCAACCCAGTTTGGCTTTGTTAAAGACAGGGCATGCTTACTGAACCTGGTGGACTTTGAGAATGTCACCAAAGGCCTGGATGAAGGCAAAACAGTACATACTGTCTATCTTGACTTATCCAAAGCTTTTGGCACAATCCCCCACTCAGGTATTATTGATATACTCCCCCAGCTGTGAATTAACCCACACATCACTAGATGGGTAGCCAACTGGCTCACCAACAGAATGCATACTGTCAAAGTTGGGGAGTCCATCTCCAACAGTAGACCAGTTACTAGTTGTGTACCACAAGGATCTGTGATGGGCCCTCTACTGTTTGGGATCCATTTCTCAGAAGTCCAGGCAAAAGTAGATGGCCTGTGGCTTACCAAGTTCGCTGTTGATTGCAAACTGGGCACATTCACTGAGTTTCCAAATGATGCTAACATATTACAAAACAGGCTAACGTGGACCAACTGATTGATGCTAAAGCCACTGACTAAAACCAAACATAAAAAAGTGCATTATTATCCCCTTTAACAAAGTGGAAGTTCCTGCAAACTACAATATTTACAGCACCCCCCCAAGCTCAAACCCAGTGGTGTGAGATTTGGGAGCACAGGTTGATAGCAATCTAAACTTTGATCACTATGTGTCCACAGTGGTGAGGAAAGCCTTCTACTTTTTATATCTCATTAGTAAGGGCATCACATCTAAACTAAGGATGTTATAACTCCTCTGTACTCAACCCTCATCAAACCACTAATAGAGTACAATACTCCCTTTTGCATGTACCTCACCAGACGACTGTAACAATTAGAGAGCCCACAGAGGTTTCTCACCAAGAAAATTCTGGGCCTACAAAACATGACCTACTTAGAAAGACTGAAAGCCCTATCATTGTACTCTATATACTATAGGCTGCTGAGGGGTGACTTGTACCTGGCCTACACAGCAGTCTTTGATTCTGCCCAATAGAAATGCTGCACATTCACAAATCAAATGGGACAAGAGTCACTCACTCCAGGGATCTCAATCTAGCCTCTGACATTAACAAAACATGTTGGAGAGACAGATGCATCTCCCAGATATTGCCAGTCCTCTGGAATAAACTCCCAGTTCACATGAAGCAGAGCTCCTCAATAACCATATTCAAGCACAACCTAGACAACTGGATGTTAGAACGTAAATTCACCCAGTAGGTGGCACCTATGTCCCTCATGTACAGGGTCAGTCAGTGCTGATCATAGACTCACTCTGTGAGTAACAACCATCTAACCAAGGTCAGTTAGGGAACATGGGTATAACATGACTAGACTTGTAAAGGCCCTAGGGCCATTAGCCTAGTAACCTTCTCTGAACCTATGATAGGGATGGCTTAAATAAAGAGAAAAGCAAAGGTTTAGGTGACATAGTAGGTATAATATTTGGGAATAATGATGCAAGTACAATTCAACAGAAAAAAACAACAGAAGAAATAAAACAAACCTGTCATTTCTGGAGAAATTCAAAAAAGGCTTATTTAATAAATTCAGTACTGATGAAAAATAGCATACTTAACAACAGTATTTGGCAAGGAATTATTGCAGATATTTTTTTTTTCATTTATGGGGGGTTTTAGCTTAAAGCCATAAAATAGGAATTTTGTAAATAAATAAATAAAGGAGGAGGTTTAGGGTTAATTAACCCAGTGGTATATACTGCTTCATAAAATTTGTAAAAAGTGATAAAGTGGATAAATGAAAAAGATGAGAGATTAGTAGTAAAATTGTAGAAATATAAATATGATACATTTGGGGGTATTGTAAAAAAGAGTAAAAGAGAAACAGTGTATAATTGAGAAAATAAAATATTATCAAAAATATATTTTTGTGGAAAATAAAAAATGATGATAAAAAAGATAGAACAGTATGGTATAAGAATGTTATGATAAAATATTACTATATAAACCCATGGGGCAATCTAAGAGATGAAAAAAAATGTAAAGCGATAACAATAAGCAAATGGTACAATTAGACAGCAGAATGTCAACATTTTTGTAAAGACTGGTAATAGATAAGTTGCCAGTAAAAGGAAATATGCCATACAAGAGGAAAAGTGATAGAATATGTTTACATTGTCAAGAAGAAGAAACTATGGAACGTGTTTTTGAAATCTAAAAGAGTAAAAAAGTTATGGGAAAACTCTGTAAAGAAGTTTAAGATATAAAATAAATGAATAAAATAAACATGGATATGACTAAATATGGATAATATAAGAACAGAAGTAAATAATATGTTAAAATAATAGATAAAATGTTATGTAATGTTATATGGTTTATAAGGAATGAAAGAATAAACAAAACTATGTTAATGGTAAATGGATTTCAGCAACATTATTAAATTAAATCAGATATAGAAAAAAAGAGTGGGGGTGTAAAAGGGCTTAAAACTGAGTATGATTATATAAACAGGTCTGCATATCTATATATTTGCAAATATTTGTAAGTATGTAAATATTTTGTAATTAAGACTTATTTTGTATAAAGGACCCCTACTCTTTTTGATAGCTACTGTAGAGATCTTTTATATCCACTTGAGCCATTACAAAATGAAGCCTCTGTTTAATATCTCATCCAAAGGATAGCACACTCAGGAGTGCAACACCCCCCCTATACTGCATGGTGTGGGTAATGAACCCACAGCCTTCTGTACCAAAGACAAGTGTGCTACCTGTTGCACCACAGACACTTTCCAAATCCTCCTGAGCTGAGCTGTTAAAAATTGGTGGATAGAAAGGATGAAAATAGACAAGGGTGTAAGGTAAGGTTATGCTGTCTGTTAAGTGGAGTTTTTCAGTTAAGTTATGAATATGGTGATGACAATGAATGAAAATGAGAGTTGCCAGGATTGAAATAAAACATATATAGACAGTTTACACAAAGATGGCTTATACCAACAATGCTATTTTAATAGCTAAAATAGGTTATGGATGGCTGAATCAAGGCTACAGAAGTTTAAGGCAAGTTTGTGAAAACAAAAAGGTAAAAAAACAATAGGTTCAGTTAAGATGGATAGTGTATTTTTTTGGAAAAAAATTAAAATTTTAGGGACAGTATATGGTAAGAGTATCCCCAGGATTCAGTAAGGTTCCGTGCAGGAATAGCTTATTCCTGCACAGAAACGACCATTTAAGAGCAGCACAGCAGTGCCCCATGCATAGTTATGAAGGCACGCTGCCTCTGCTCCTAAACGGACATGGAGCATGGATGAGTGCAGGGGGTGTGTCTGAGACCAGAGCTTTCACAATATACATGCCCCTGCAGTCAAGAATTGCCATTCAGCAATTACAATGAGCGAGAATGCTCATAGAGGGTTGCATACCTCTCAACTGTACAGATCATAGGTTCATAGGTTCATAGGTTCATACTAGGCTATCTGCCCGAGGGCATTTACAAGCCTAGCCCATAGTTTTGTGGCTTACGCCACCCCTTTAGTATGGGGAACTATACCCATTATTTTGCTGTGCCTCTGTTGAGCAGTGACACTGAGGTAATCCCTGGGGTATATCTGCGATCTCCCATCCATTGGTCAAGATTTCTCTTGAACAAGGCCAGCGAGGTGCTCTGCCTCACATATACCGGGATTTTATTCCACAGCATAGGGAGTCTTTGGGTGATGAATCTATCCCTCCAGCACGTCCTATTAATAGCCGTGTCGAGGTTTAAGTCTCCCGCCCTTGTGGCTCTGACGGATCTAGATTTTTGAGGTGAAGCATATTCATCAAATCTGGGTTTGACATGGCCTTGTATGTTAGGCAAAGGTCACCTCTGAGCAAGCGGTGGCGAGTGAATAGAGCTGGAGTTCTTTCAGTCGGGCAGCATAGGACAGATGTTTGAGACCCTTTATCCTTTTGGTGAGGAACTTTTGTGGCCTCTCCAGCTGCTGCAAGTGTCGGGTCAGATACATTCCGAATGGGGCATTGTACTCAATCATTGGTCTGATGAGTGATGAGTATAGGGAGACTATGACCTCCCTTGATCTAGATGAGAATCCCTTCATGATGAGGTGGGCAATGTAGAAGGTCTTCCTAACTACTTTAGCTACATGGGTGTCGAATGACAGACTACTATCAACCTGGGTCCCCAGGTCCCTGATAACTTCTTCTGTACTCAGTGGATTGCCACCTATTTGGTAGCTAGGGGTAACCTTGTTTTTCCCGAAGGGTATGACTGCATTTTTTGGCATTTAACTTTAGGCCATGGCTCTGGCACCAGTTATCCGTTTCTGTGAGACCCTTCTGAAGGATATCTGTGTCAGATGTGTTTTCTACTATGGCGCCCAGTTTGCAGTCATCTGCAAACTTTGTCAGCCATAACCCTCCTGTGTTTGCTTGTACTTCGGAAAAGTAGATGCCAAACAAGAGTGGGCCCAGGACTGAGCCCTGTGGTACACCACTTGTGACAGGCTTTGAGTCTGACATGGCGCCAGCAACTCTGACCCTGTGGGTTCTGTCACTCAGCCAGTTTGCAACCCATCTTGTGATGTATGGGTTAACATTTAAGCTGATGAGTTTTTCAATGATACCCGAGTGGGGTATTGTATCAAAGGCCTTCGCCAGATCGAGGTAGGCTGTATGGACTGCCTTTCCTCATCAATGGCTTTGGTGACTGTTTCAAAAAGTCAACCAAGTTTAGAAGGCATGATCTGCCTTTGACAAAGCCAAACTGGGATGGATCCAAAGTCTGCAAATTCCCTATGTCTTTATTTATGAGGTCCATTATGATCCTCTCCATGGCTTTGCAGATAAGGCTTGTCAAGCTAATGGGCTGGTAATTTCCAGGGTCGGTGGAGGCACCGCCTTTGTGAAGTGGGACCACAGTTGCAGTGTGCCACTCCCTGGGTGCGTATCCAGAGGTAAGACTATGATTAAACAGCTGTCCTAGCTGTGGGTTTAATTCCTCGTTGAGTTCGTGGAGCACACAGCCGGGGACACCATCAGGTCCCATGGATGCTGTGTTTTTGCTTTGGAGAGAGCAGTTCTCACTTGGGCGTTGGAGATGTTTGGGGGGGCTGCAATCGCTTGGTATAGATATCTCTCCTTTTGGGGGGGGGAGAAGTTTGCACTGAACCTGTCAGCCAGTATGTTGGCAATGTCTGTAGGATCAGTAATCTTCACATCATTTTGAACTAGTTCTGAGCATATCTGGGAGTTTCCTCCCAGGTTTCTAACATAGCTAAAGAAGGCCTTATGATTGTCTTTTGAGTCTTTAGCTATTTTTCTCTCAAAATTTGCTTTGGATGATTTTATGAGAGCTCTTAGTTTTTTACTTATAGTGATCAAGGGTGTCTTACCTTTTAAGGATTTTGCTCTATCTTGTAGTAGCTTCCTCCTTTTGTTGTAGAGTTTGTTTATGGCTGGGGTCCACCAGAGTGGACGCTTGCCTTTGGTACAAAGAGTCTTTGTTTTGCTTGGGATTGCCTTATCCATGCAATCCTGCAGGTGCTGGTAGAAGGCATTTGTAAGTGATTCAGCGGCTTGAGTACTGTTTTCCGTCGACTCGGGGGCCTTAAAGGAGACCACACTAGTCTTTAGAAGTGTGAAGTCGGCTTTCGAGAAGTTCTTTACTGTGGTCTTTTTTATTTCAGGTGGGGGTGGGATGAGAACCTCCAGCGAGATTAGTTTGTGATCTGATCTCACCAGTGAGGGGTATACTTCCGGTGTTGAACATTGTGCTCCCATGTTCGTGATGATGAGATCAAGTATGTTTTCTCCTCTTGTGGGGATGGTGACTAGTTGTTCCATGGCATTTGAGTTTATGAATTCCAGGAACTTTTGGGCTAGGGTGTTTGGGCTTGAGTAGTGTTCCCAGTCTATATTAGGGTAATTGAAGTCACCTAGTATGATGGTGTTTGGTGATACATTTATCCCTCTAGTGTTTTCAGGAAGGCCATGTGAGGTTCCTGAGTTTGTGAGGGTGGCCTGTAACATGCTACAATTTGCAGAGCAGTCTTGCCTATGGTTAATTGCACCTGGATGGTCTCCGATGCATCGTGCGTTGCCACCAGTCTTGAGGTGTGGGTGTCTTTGATGAATATGGATACCCCCTCCTTTCTTGGTATTGTCCGGATTTTGGGGCCGGAACGCATGATAAGAGGTAAAACCTGATAGTGCTGGGGTGCTCTCAGGAGCCTTGAACCAGGTTTCTGTCACTGCACAGACATCGATGTTCTCCATACTGAGAAGGGCCTCGAGTCGTGCATTTTGAGATTTAGACTTCTGGCATTGAGCAGCATTACCCTTAGTTTTTTTCCTTTTTGTGTTCTAGGGTGGTAGGTTTAGAATTTGAGCCTTGCCTAAAAAGGCACTATGGGGGTGGCAAGAGCCTTTGCCAATATCCGAATCCCAGGGTGACAGGTGCAAGCCGTCCCTTGCGAAGCAGCGTGGCTTGTCCAGCATGTCATCCCAGGCAGACAGACATTGGATCCCCTTTGAATGACACCAGAGTTTAAGCCAATTGTTAAAGCTGATCATCTTATCTCTGTATTGTGGCATCATTCTTGGTGAAGGTAGGATACTGCTCAAGGTCAGGGTCATACCTGCCTGGGCTACATAATCAGAGAGCTCCTCAATGTCTCTTTTCATGTAGTCCAAGGAGGTACGTCTCAGGTCGTTTACACCAGCGTGGACAATGACTGAGTCATATTTGCACCTGCTGTTGAGAGACCTGAGTGCTTGCGTTATGTGGCGGATTCTAGCGCCCGACAGGCAGCTTACTGTGACCTTCTCCTTACTCAGTCTGGTGAGCGGGACGTCAGTGTGTCTGACTATGGAGTCACCAATGACTAGTGTGTCTGGCATTGTGTTTGGCCTTAAGGGCTGTGACTGTTTGACACTCTGACTGTGAGGTCTATGTGTTGCAGGTGTTGTGTTCTGAGGTGGTGGTTGTTTGGGTGTCTGCTTTGGTGGCCTCTGCTGTTTTGGTAGATTTTTGATCAGAGCCGCCGAGTATGTCTTTGTGTGTTTATGTGTATGATTTGAGGTTGTGATGGTACTATGTGAGACTGGGTCTATAGTTTATGTGTATGATTTGAGGTTGTGATGGTACTATGTGAGACTGGGTCTATAGTAGATCATCGCAGAATTCCAGATTTTTCACTCATAAGTTTGGCCTGTACCTCATTTTTACTGGCAAATCACTGGGATGATCTCAGGATTGAAGTAGGTAAATAACGGCATAAGTTTGATTTTCAGACCCCAACTCCTTCAGAAAAGTTATATGAAAACAAATCCTGTTACTCTAGCAACTTTCTTAAGTTTATACGAGCAGTATTTAAAATATGTCCCTAGTTGTACCTCATTTTGTCAAGCTTTGTCCAGATATTTTGCATGAAGAGGTTGAGAGGTATGGGGGGGGGGGTTCCCAGCTCTTCAAATGCCCGAAGTGGGACTGTTAGTGTACAAACATGACATGTTGTAGGAGAAAACCCACCCACAGCGATTGCAAAGGTCAGAGCCCCACTTCCCAGAAAAACCCTATGCTGTTAGCAACTGAAACATGTTAGGATGTCTGTAAAATGTGCAAATGCATGTAGAAATCCACAGCAATAAGTGAAACCTGTCCCTTCCTAGAGAAAATAACACAATTTTTTTTTATCAAACAGATTAAATTTAACCGTAGCTGTGCGGGTTTGCCTATTACTTAGCTACACATACTGTAGCTTAAATAGCACAAGAAGGTAAATAGCAAGAAACATTAATTTGAAACAGTACTGCAGTAGTGTAGTGGTCAGAGCATTCCCTTCGTGAGCAGTCATTCCTGGTTCAATCTTCACTGTAATAAATTCCATTTTCCATGTGAAAGTAATCTATGAACATTTTTTTTGCTGTATAACCTACTAAATAACATATATTTGTGAACTGACAGCAAATAGTGTAAAAAAAGTATAAAGTGTCCAAATCTACTGCTTTCCCAAGATCCATGTTTCATTTCTTTCTAAATTAGTGTGTGGGTAAGTGGGAGTAAGCACTTTTAAGCAGTAGTTAGCGGGTTTAAGTCTGTTTGTGTGGGGGTAAGCAATGCCTACACAGGTTAAGCAATTTAGAGGCTGAGTATAAGAAACTGTAACCGAAAGTTAGCATTGCTTACCATTGCGCAAACCCTCGCAAACCTGCTTACAACTGCTTAAAAGTGCCTTAATTACTCTGTATCCAACAACCCCAGTTCTGCCCAGCAACGAAATAATCAGCCCTTGTACCCAGGAACCTGTACACTATAGTCACAGCAGTTAACTAGTAAGCCATCACAGCTGTACATACAATTGAAGTATACCCAAACAGCTCCTTACTATAGCAAAAATCACAATTTACATGTGAAAGGAATCTATAAACAGTTTTATGCTGTATAACCTACTAAATAACATATGTATGTGACCTAGAGTACTGCATTAAGTCCAGATGTGAGGTGTCATTGTAATAAAGTGGTGAAATACCCCAATAAACACAAGTAGCCCATACAGTGTACGTACACATGAATCACAGATAGTAAACAAATATATAACATGTAATGAATGATAAATCAATGCCAAACAGCAAATAGTACACAAATTTAAAAATAAGCAATTCTAAGCATTGCACGCCTCTGCTTACTAGGTGTAAGCAATGCGTAGCCCAGCTAAATCGAATTGCCCATTGGTATGCCCCTTTAAGCAATGCCAACCTTAGGTAAGCAGGTTTGCCCATAGCTTAGCATTTTCAAAACCTTTCAATCATGACAAAGTGTGGGAAATCGGCCCTATTTACACCCCACAGGTGGGAAAACATCTCATAAGTGGTTGCAGCTTCCTCCTGTAGGCATAATGGCTGTTGTTGGAGAAGGATTGCACTTCTGAGTGCAATGCTGGGGCATCCAGGAGTCCACGGTCATGGCAAGACTCCTGGTAAAAGACTGTGAAGAGACACTGCTGCAGGACCAGTAACAGGGTTCCCAATATAAAGCGGAAGCCTGGGACCATCTCGCCTGTGACCTCACCCGTGCCGCTGGCATCCCTCAAACTGGTGAACAGGTCAGGTATCACTATGCCGACCTGAAATGGAGGAAGAGGGAGCTTTTGGATCAGTGGATCCAAGAAGCTAGGCAGGGAGATGTCCCAGCAGTGTGTAAGTACTCATTCTACTAACTGTTTAATAATTGCCAGTTCATGTATATTATGGATAGGCATGGCTAAATATTCCTCTTATGTCTCTGACAGCAACAGGGGAGCAAGCTGTGAATCAGGTAGTCCATGCTTGTAGGCTGCAGAGGCTGCATCATGAGGCAGGTTAGTAATAATCTTGCATGTAGGCAGGTTAGTAATAATCTTGCATGTACTGTCATAAGAAATAAATCTAAAAGTAGTAGAAAGTTAATTGCCAGTATAAAACCTGTATTGTGTATGGGATGTACTGAATAAACCAGACAATATGGCAGGACGAGTCTCATATAGGGTGTATGTAAATAAAGGGGTAACAACCTGGCAATAAAGGTCTAACCCCTGGACTGCTTGTGTTTACTCTGGTATCATATGGTAATGTAGTGTTGCATTCTCTTAATAGTACTGTTGTATTATGCACTGTTACCCACACTGTGCTACATAAATAAAATGTGCAGGAATGTCTGTATATGACTGTTGTAATTACAAGGTCATATTGTACAACTGAGGGTGACTTAGACAGAAAACAATGAAAAGATACACAACAAAATCCAAATAGCACACTCAACTGAGACGTAACCTGTTGTGTTGTTAGCACACACAGCCATGGTTTGAATCCTGGAAGTCGTAGTAAGCTGTATGCAGAATCATACCCCTCAGCCGTATAGATCTTGTCAGAAGGTTCAGGTAATTGGCTTAAATTTCCTGCCTGTCCCCCTGGCAAATCAGTGGGATGATCCCAGAAGTTTATGCAGCAAATAATGACATACAACTGATTGTCAGACATGTAACAGTCAGAACTATATCTATAAGAACAAACCTGTCCCTCTAGCAACTCACCAAAATGTTATGAGAGTAATATGCAAAGTATGTCCCATCTTTACCCCCATGTTGTGAAGCTATGACCTGAGTGTCTGCAGTAACAGAGTGAGATGTATGTGCATAATAATAACGTGGAATCAGGTAATATGTGTGGCAACATTCAGGTAGTGTTAACAAACATTCCCTCCACAGATCTGTCAGATAATTAAACTGTGCCTGGGAATAAAAGATTGAAATCCTGGACTGGTACTGTTTAGTCTCGTATTGTACGGCATTGTTAGTGTTGCAGTTTCTCTGAATAATAATGTATTACTCATCACTGTCACCCACACTGTTCTACATAATAAAACTGTCTAGGAATCCCTGTACAAGACTTTTGTAATTACAACGTCAGATTGTAAAATCACTGGAGACTAGGGTTGCCACCTTTCTACTGTGCCATTTCCTGACAAACAAGCCCCGCCCCATGCACAATCAAGCCACACCCATTCCATTTAATAGCCACACCCCTTTACTCTAGCACCCTTCAGCACAAGTCTTTAATATCACATACAGTTACCAATAAGAAGAAAAATGTGCAACAAGTCAAAAGTAAATTAAAAAAAACTTTATTTAGCAATACTTCATTCAAAGGTTCACTACATACAACAGTACATCACACACAAGCATGGGAAAACTAAGCCCAATTCTAATATCACAGGTAGTACTAAAATGGAAATACAATTACTTAGATATTAAAAACACCAGTTCATTCAAAGCAGTACATTAAGGGTTCACCACACACAATAGTAAAAGAAAAGCAACTGTTTAAAGTATCTTCACAGTTTTGCTAGAAATCATTGCTTATACTTGAAGCTATATTTGGCATTTGATCTTGCAGCCTCAAGTAATGGCTGGTTATTTCTCACAAATGAATAAAATTGCAAACAACTCATGTTAAAGTTTAGCTTGACCTGCAACTCTGCCTTCACAAGTGACACAAGCATTCTATTTCTTATATCAGTCCACGCATTCCCCATAAGTGAAAAAACCCTTTCCACAAAGCTATTGCTGGGGGGGATTGAAAGAGCAAACTGCACCAGTCTGTAAAGTGGCTTGCAGTCTGGAGCTTTACTAAAAAAAGTCACCCAGCGATCACTTACAGATGCCTCTGTCATCTGTAACAGGGCTGGCAATGCAGCAGTTAAAGTACAGTAGTCTGAGTAAAGTGCTTCAATGTCCACATCAAATTTGAAGAGGTCTGCAACTGTACGCAGCTCTGGCCAAGTTACAGGATGTTGGAGGCTGAGGACCTGCATAGCTTTAAAGGGACTATTATCATAGTCAAACCACTTCTGTAGGTAACAAAGTGCTTTACTGTAAAAATCACAGAAGGTCCTACGGACCTGCTGTGCGACAGCTGGAGTAAAGTGCTGTAAGGCAGATGAAACTTTAGCACCAAAGAACTGGTCATCTGTCCTTCTCTGCAACTCATCTTTTAGACTTTTCATCACGGTGTACAACTCTAGAGCAGAGAGAGTGTTACTTTCAAGTTTTGCAATAGACTTGTGGAATACCTGCAGGATGTAGTGCATGAAATGTATGTAGCACTCTGCCTCCGAGGCATCCCCACTGATGCCATCCTCATCGGCCTCCACAAATTTCCAGATAAGGGGGTGACAGTCCTCAGGCCCTTGACTAATAAAATAACTTTTAATAGCAGGCCAACATTTTACCAGCCTTGCCACAGCTGGGAACAAAGACAGCCACCTTATTACAACATGCTGCATTATTTCCTTAAAGTCCTGGTCTAGGAAAGAATAGAAGCCTTTCAACAGTGCCAATTTTTTAGCAGATGCTGAAAACTCACTATGTACTTTCAAAACCAGAGTCTCCACATCAAACTTTGCAAGGGACTTGCTTGCATGCTTGGCACAGTTATGTATTACATGGCATAAACAGTTTGCTGCAAAGATGTGAGGCACCTCAGATTACAAACTTTTAAAAACAGACCTGTGCTTTCCATAATTGACTGAGGCATTGTCTGCAGCATAGCTAGCAATGTTTTGTACTTTGAGTCCTTTATGCACAAGGATGTCCTTTATTCTAGTAAAGATACATTCAGAACTTTTGTTATGATCCTCATAGAAATCAAGGAGTTTCTGTTGTGTGCCATGGGTGTGAGTAAAGTACTGAATAACTAAAGGGATGCATCTGATCCCACTGAGAAATAGGAATTGCCAAGTTCCTGCAGAAGGAGCTCCTCTGAATGAGGTGCAAGTACATTCATGACAATACTCTCAGATTTTGTCTTCCCACAGGTGAATTTTGAAGCCAAAGTAGAATCAGGGAAGACTGTCGGTGCCAGCTTACCTCCACAATCTATGGATACATATGAGTGACCATGTTTCACTCCATGATAGACTGCTGTCACTTCAGCTGCAGTGACTTTGGAAGTTTCACTGGTTACACTACGTGACTGAATAAACTTGGTCATTACGAGGTTCTGCCTCTGGAGCTGAAGGCTTTGCTGATGTTTGTCTGACTTCTGATGGCTTTTCAGTGCCTTTTCCCCATCCCATTTTACAGTGAAAATTGTTCTACAGGATGTGCACTTTGCCATGGCATCTGCATTTGGAACAGGTCGCACCCATGAGTAGCTTTGCTCCCACACCTTATTATAACTGCAGAAAAACCTCTTAGGAGACACGCTTTCAGCCTCTTCTTGATGATCCATTGACCTTTTCCTGAACATGATTCATGCAGGATCCTTGCTCAACACTACAATAAACCAAAACAGCTATTAATAGAAAATCAAAACACTTGTGACCAACACCAGTGCCTGGTGGGGCCTGTGTCAGTCAGTAGCCACTAGCCAGAGTTCACATTCACATGTGAATCTCCAGACTTTCACACCCTAGTAATACCAAGTTGGTATAGGGAAAAAAAATGAGACTCCTCATGAAAAATTACAGTGAAGGTAAAGCAATGAAAGGCAGAAGCAACTCCTGTCTGAGGGACTTTCTGCAGCTGTTACACATGAACCTGGTGTGACAGCAGAATATGCACAGAAGGCATTCAACTGTGTGTAAAACACATGGGTCAGACACTACAGCAATGCACCAAATTAAGACCCTCTACTTTTATGTAGAACCCAGTGCAAAAGTTATCCAGCTGAGTCTGAACACAGCAAGAAAGTTCAGGCATACTGTGCACTGACAAGATAAAGATGAAATATATGGCAGATCAGCAATCATACCCTCTGGCTACAACTGTAATAACTTGCATAAAGACAAACAGGACATAGTGTGGGCCGACACAATGATAAACATGAAATATGTAACTCAGCAATCATAATACCCTCTGGCTGCAACAGTAATAACTTGCATAATGATAAGAGACCGTATGGGCAGACATGATAAAGACGAATTCCGTAGCCCCACAGTATTCCAGATGCAACACCCCATATTAAGTGCAATTTCTCTTAAAAGCACAGAGACCAGTCAACTTGGGGCTGGTTTCTCCCCTTTTCCACTCCAGATCCCACCACCACCTCCCACTGGCACAGTTAGAGTTGAGCATAGTGGCCAAGTGAAGACCTCCAGCACCCTATTTATCAAACAGTGCTTTGGGCCCCTACTCAAGCAGTTGAGACACACTTGAGGTCTGATTTATATACACACGGGAAAGGCTGGCACAAGTTTACTAACTATGCCCCCCTTTTCCCCAGACTACAACGTAATCATTGCCGGCTACTCCTTATAAGCAACTTTAAGGCCCTAACAAAGTGTGTTCAGTCTTACTGTGCAATAGTAATAAACATTGCTAGTTTGACCAATGCCAAGGTAGAGTGGCCCAGTGTCACTAAATAAATATTTAAGTAGTCTCAAAACTTAAATATCTACACAACAAAACGTTAGAAAATATCCAGTGTATATTCACTGTAACAAGCTCAAAACCACATGAAATATTTCACATTGACAGTCCCAAAGAAAAGCAACTACATTAAGCCTTGCTATATACCCAAGACACCTAGAAAGAAAAACAGGTCAAGGTAAACATCATGGTGATGATAGACTAGAAAAGACAGTTCTACAGTCCAGGCATCCTATACAAATCATGTAGTCATTATATATTCACTGTAACATCAAACGAACTAAGCTTTGGTATAGACGGTATACCCTAGAAAACAGATAAAGGTAAACAGTGGTGATGACAAGCTAGACAAAAAGCTACATTTAAGCCTCACTATAATACGAAGACTGTACACCCTAGACATAGACACCCTAGGAAGAAAAACACAGGTCAAGGTAAACATCACAGTGATGACAAACTAGAAAAGACAGTTCTACAGTCCAAGCATCCTATACAAATCATGTAGTCATATATTCACTGTAACATCAAATGAACTAAGCTTTGGTATAGACGGTATACCCTAGAAAACACAGATAAAGGTAAACAGTGGTGATGACAAGCTAGACAAAAAGCTACATTTAAGCCTCACTATAATACGAAGACTGTACACCCTAGAAAGACACCCTAGGAAGAAACACAGGTCAAGGTAAACATCACGGTGATGACAGACTAGAAAAGACAGATCTACAGTCCAAGCATCTTATACAAATCATGTAGTCATTATATATTCACTGTAACCAAGTCCAAAACCAGATGAAATATTTAAAACATTGCAGTAAAAACAGCCTTGGTATACCCTAGAAAATGCAGATCAAGGTAAACATAGCAGTGATGACTAGAGAAATGATAGTTCTACAATCATAGCTCTACAATCATAGCAAGAACCCTATATAACTACATCAGTATACATTCACTATCAAAGTGCACCCACATGAAAAATAATAAATCAAAGTGCACCCACATGAAAAATAATAAATCAAAGTGCACCCACATGAAAAATAATAAATCAAAGTGCACCCACATGAAAAATAGTTACACTAACTGCAGTTAAAAACAGCCAAACAAACCCTTCCTATATATATCTGCAGACAGTATCCTAGAAACTACAGATAAAGAATAAGGTAGATGTGGTGATTACAAGCTAGAAATTGTTCTAGTTAATAATCACCACATGTTGAACATCTAGATACAGTTACACACATCTTGTCACCATCAATGAATGAGATAGTGCCAGCACAGCTAGTGAATTAATATAAATTTAATATTTAAAAAATTCACTAGTAGCTGTGCTGGCAGTATTTCATTCCCCTTGTCACACTAATCTTTGAAAATCTACCTTAATTCCAAAGAATTCATCCATTAAAAAAATTCCACTTACCTCCAGAAAAAGCAGCAGCAGGGCTCCTTAAACAAGCTCTCAGCCAGAACAGAACAGGCAGCTAACAAAGGGCCAGCAAGCAGCAGGCAGGCAGGGGAACACAACACCACCCAGTCGGCCAGTCCACAGCACTTCTCCAGGGCAAGACTCCAGCAAGCAAGGCAAGCAGCAGGGCTAGGGCAATCCTTCCAGGCTCCAGGCAGCAGCAGCAGCAAATGAAACCAGCACACCACACCAGGCAATCCACCGAAGACTAGTAAACAGTATTCAAACTAGTAGACAACTAGTAAACAGCCGAACCAGCAAGAAATTTCAGACCTTAAGTACCGACCTTTTAGAGTAGAGACAGTAAAAGGTAAAAGTATAGCTGGAGCACTGCTTTTTATCCCCTAATTTTCGCGGGCTTTGCAGGGATTTGACTTGCAAATCTAAGTGTTGATTGGCTGCTTGCTGCATGAGCCACTTCTGCAGCAAGCAGCCAATCAATCGAGAGTCCAAGACAGCAATGTCATTTTTTTTTTTTGTTGTCGTACAGACGTGCTGACGTCGTACAACTCATTATTATTTCTGGACTCCCAGAGTGAGAACCGGAGAACCGGAGTGCCCTATTGATTTCCGGGCACTCCGGAAAAAAAAACGGAGGGGTGGCAACGCTACTGGAGACTTATAGACAGAACTCAGTCAAGAGCTACACAGAAATATTTAAATAGCACACTCAACTGATGTACACTGTTTTATTTTTAGCAGACACAGCCATGGTTCGAATCCTGGGAGTGGTAGTAAGCTGCATGCAGAATCATACCCCTCAACTGTACAGGTTTTTTCAGAATGTCTAGATAATTGGCCCATATCCGTTACCTGTTACCCTGTCCCCCGGGCAAATCAGTGTGATGATCTCTGAAATTTAGGTAGCTTTTAATGACATATAACTGACTGTCAGACCTGTAAGTATTTATAAAATGTATATGAAAACAAACCTGTCATTGTAGCACCTCACCAAATGTTTATGAGGGAAATTGTCAAAATATGTCCCAGTTCCACCTGCATGTTGTCAAGCCTTGACCAGAGTGTGTGCAATAAGAGATAAAGAGGTATGTGCATAACATCAACCTGGAATCTGGGAATATGCGTAGAAACAGTCAGGTAGTGTTAACAAACAATGCCTCCCCAGGTATACCAGATAAGAGGTGTATACTGCAGATAAAACACAGGTCACGTATATAGTTGTCTACAAACATACCACTGTCCAAACTAAGGCCATAGGGTAGTGTAATAATATCTGTAAGGTACAGATTACAGCAGTAACTAAGAAAGTAGTGCGAACTATAGGGATATACAAGTTGTTAATTGACATCTCTCTTTTCCCCCCACCATATCTGCAACAATAATCTAAATACACAACTTAATGGGTATGTGTACAATTAAGTCTACTTTTTGGACATATGTCCTATTGTTTGATAAATATTGAAATGTGTTTCTATGCATGTGACATGTTGAAATACTCCCACACTGGTGGCATGCTGCCATCAATGTAACCTGCATGCTGTTGTAATTGGTTCCATATATGCATGTGTTCTGTTTGCTATGCAACTGTTCCATATCTGGTATTTTGGGTTAATGAGAATATTGATGCATGCTGTTATACCTAATCCTGGAATGTGTTGACTATTACTAACCCACATATGTTTTAAAATTGAAACACCATAGCACGTTTGAGAAGGCCGGTCCAGTGGACCCACCTCTCCCACCTCATCTGGCCATGACACTGGGCACCAGCACATCTGGGGACCACCCCAGGACCTCCTTGTCCTCTGGTCCTGCACCACCATCAGCTGGAACCACCTAAGGGGATGGGGCTCACCCCACCCCATGGGGGCTGGCACAGACAGGAAACTGTCACCCGTTGTCAGGTTTGGGGTCTGGTGCGTGGCGAGCTCCGCAGGGAGTTCGGAGATCAGCTACACCAGCTTGAGGGCCACATGGTGCATTTAGAGGGTCAGCCTGCCCCTCCTACCCAGCCCCCCGCACAGCCACCTTTGGGGCCGTGAAGGTGCAGTGGTGACTGCCATGGGTGGGGACCTCCGTCCCACTGTTTCCATTTGGGGGCTCATGGGCTTCTGACTTCCAAACACCCCTCCCCATCCAAGGTGTTTACTCCCCACATGTGTCATATACCACCCCTGTATGCTGTCTTGTCTGTCTTGTCTGTCATCCTACCCAACCTACCTCCCCAAATATACCTATTATCCTTCCCCAACATTCCATGCACACCTTAAAAAAAAAGGACAATCTATTCCCAAAAAAAAGATCTCACCCCATACATAGCTGTCCATTTCACACACATGTCCACTGGACACATGTAATCTGGTCTAATTGGCTTCACAACATATTATTGTTGTCCTCACCCCTCTCTCATGGGTTTGAGTGTCTAAATCTACCTCCAAATAAGTATATATGCACAGCTGTTGCTGTAGATGAAATGGGCAGCTATGGACCTTCCCTACTCCCATCCTGCACATCCCTAGCTATTTTCCCTACTGTTTTTCCCTCTTTGTGCCCTCTGGTATACCTCTGGGGCAACAGCCTGTAGCTGGTGAGTATGGTGTTTGTTCAGGTTCACCAATACACCGGTCATGTTATGGCCATGGTATATTCCATGCACACATTTAACACACCTACTCATAATGCATGCTGTACATGTTCACTTATTGTTGCTGTTAACTGCACTGCATCACAGTGGTCACCATGGTGGTGTATCTGAAGAGAATGTAAGAGTCCTACAATATAACTAACAACCTGTCATTGCAAGACATGTGCACAGAGATGAACATAATAGTGGGACAAATGGCCTAAAGTAGGGACATGTCTGAAACATCACCCTTATACAGTGCTACAACAGTGTATATACCACTAGTACAATGGCAACTGTTACAGATCTACACTACGGCATATCATAATATTGCATTCCACAACCCTTACAACCTGCAATGTGGTCCTCACATGAGCAATGGATGTGTAATTTGGAATCCTATATTAGGACAGCAAATATGGGGAATACATACCTTCACAAACACTGGAAGCATATGTGTGCATACACTCCAGATAACATATTGTGGTAGTAGCTTTTGAGGTACTGACAGCATGCATTCTTCATGAGTATGGACCTTCCAGCAAGTACAGGTCCTCAATGTCACACCAAAAAAATGGTCTGCTGTCCAGGACGTTTGGCCATCCAATGTGCCCACTCTCCTACAACAGAGGCAGCCATGGCTTGCACATATCTTACAAACCATGGAATGGATCCCATACCCAACAGGTAGCACCCAGGATATGGACATGTAGCCTTACCTCACCACTGCATATACCATGGCAAACAGTGCAGACAGTCATGTATGTGGCAAGGATGTATGAGACAGGATTAATGTAGAAAAAAAACAGATGGCCATCCAAGACAGATGATGGCACATGTTGCAAACTGGTTATGCAGGCTGCCTAGTAACATGCCATAACACTGAGGGAGTTGCAGGAATGTCTAGCCAGTACTGCCTGTGCAGTATCTGTGTCGGTAATTGCCTGGACTCTGCATAAGTGTGGCCCATGAGTTAGGATAATCAGATGGGACAGGTGTACCACAGAAACATCAGCCAGGGCTCTCTACAGGTAGCATATGCATAACAGCAAAAGTCCCCCAAAGGCATGCTTTTCAATATGTACTGGTGTACCAAGACCACGTTGGAAACCTACAGACAGTATCAATTAAGATACATGTGCTGCACAACCAACACCTCACCCCACCTCAGGCCCACCATCCCCATCTGTACCTTGCTGGTGCCAGTGTACACCTGTATGTTCGCAATTCATTCGCAGGGACTAGGCCGGTACACATGGTGTTCAGTTTGGGACACTGCAAAATGACACACATATGTAGGCCATAGTTGTCAAGCATCTGCAAAAAGGCTGAGGATGGGGAGGGGGTGTCATCCTGAAATACAAAAGTGCACTGAAGCAGAGATCCACAGCTTACTAAGAATGGCTGTATCTGCACACAGTCAAGGTCATGAACTGTGGCAGACATAACCCTGACTCCACAGCAATAGTGATGGCGCTGTCTGACCTCCAAGGGCTGTGCACATGAGTTGACCTTGCAATCATGCAGAGCTGGGGGGCATTTGTAGGGCAGAGTGACCAAATACTGGCAAATGCAGATGGCCCATGCTAGTATTCCCCTTCCAGAAATAGTGACTGCTGTAGTACACATGACAGTTGGTGCAACAAACCAGCATGATAAGGGTGTGCACACTTATGCATCCACAAATTGTATGCATCTCAAATCAGCATCTGCACAACTAACACAATTGTTTGATACTGCATTTGATTGCACAGGTCATATGTCACATATCAGGTTTGTGTAAGGATAACATATGCAGTAATGTGGCCCCATGGCATATCAGGTTAGAGGGTGCCATATCAATAAGGGTGTGTACACTCCCCATAGCCACGGTCAGGTTTGAAGGTTGTCAGTTTAATTGTATTTTATTGGCCTTACACGCAACGCTGATGATGAGATCTGTAAATCAGACATCAGGTATTCACAAATGACATCTGTCCACATATCATCCCAGGTATGTGTCAGACAAACACATAGGGGCTGTGAGTAGCAGAACAAACATAACTGACACTCATATACGCATTCAGCAATGGTGTGTACACCTGTGAGGTATGGTGCACAGTACATGCCAGGGTGCCATACAGGTGCACAGCAATACTGTATTCATGGGTGCAGTGTGTTCCAGGGGAAGGGGCATTACCTACTAACACAACCCATGCATCACAGAGATGTATAATGTTGGTAACAGGGATTGACTATAGCTGCACTGCATGCAGTTGAGTGCCATATTTCATGCATGTTGACAGATGGGTAATGAGAGATGTGTGTGTGAGGGGGTGTTAATTTGTCTGTAAGTGCTATCTGGTGGAGTGGAGGGGTTGATGTATGTAGAATGCATGTGTGTGTGTGTGTGCGTGTGTGTGTGTGTGTGTGTGTGTGTGTGTGTGTGTGTGTGTGTGTGTGTGTGTGTGTGTGTGTGTGTGTGTGTGTGTGTGTGTGTGTGTGTGTGTGTACTGTTAAGCAATGATGTACAGGTCTTAACTCATTAATCCCGACTACCATCTTATGGTGACTCAGTGGTTACACCCGAGCATACTGTGAGATGATAGTAACTGCTTCCTGTTATACCCGAGTGCCTTCTCCCAGAGCAAATAACTTTGAAGTCCGATTGTAAATCCACTGTTGAAAATTAAGTTGAAAAAGTTACTGAAATATGTCAGTTACCTTGTCAGCTTAATTTTCAACATGAAGATACATGTTGTTCAGATTTGATTTTTCCGAGAACATCAGCTTGCAATTCACTATGTACCACAGAAAGCAGATTTTCTATGCTTATGTGCTTTGTTACAGTTTTGCTTCTCTCACAGCAATGCTGAGTGGTCTTGGCCTGTTCAAAAAAAAATTTTGCGTGTGTGTGTTTATGTTTCTGTGTGCTTGTGAGTATGTGTGCTTGCGTGATACTTGAGTCCCTCAATAAAATCTTCTCCCATTTCATTAGCGAGCCCAGCGGTGTTTACCATGGCTTCAGTTAATGTCTCTAAGATGCAGGACCAAACTGACAAAAGCAAAGAAAAGGAGAAGAAGCACATGTTGACGACAATGACAATGGTGCTAAGAATGTTACGAAGGGTAAGGGAAGTGGTTTGGTGATTGCAACGGGCCCCTCATCTGTTCCACATTGCTGGGACTCATGGTATTTTAAACCCATCTAATGCAAAACACATTCTCTTTGTGACAAAACAAAAACTAAGCAAAAATAAAAACCACTTGGCACGACAGGACCCGGAAGCACGTAAACAAAGGCTTTCAAAATAAAGTAAAAATCCACAATATCTTCCAAGCGCTTTCACTCGACCACTTGTGAATGAACTTCCAGCAATGTTTTTTGCCTTGTAAAAGCTCGCAAGTGGTCGAGTGAAAGCGCTTGGAAGATATTGTGGATTTTTACTTTGCCTTGTTATATTAAAGGATCTTTTTGGAGACCTAGCAGCTGTTTGATTTCTTCATCTGCTTATTTTGAAAGCCTTTGTTTACGTGCTTCCGGGTCCTGTCGTGCCAAGTGGTTTTTATTCTTGGTTGGATTTTGCTCTTAGTTCTGGTGTTTTTTGAAAAAACTAAGCAAAGTTACCACCATACTATAAATCACAAACCCCATCAATGCTACTATCAAAAACACTAACTTATCGAAATATACGGGATTCTGGATAGGTCCTTATGTCAGCTTTTCCTGACACTTAGACAACACAAGAAAGAAAATCAACCTATTACTTTTCTGGGCTAACAAAACCTCTCCCTTCCTTCCAAAAACATCCAGAATCACAACAGAAAGTGGCATTTTCCTGTTCTAACTTAAATACAGCATTTCCTGAAGAATGTATGCCTCAAATAAAATCATGCTCTTATGCAAACATTCACCAATAAAATATGCAAGTACATTACATACTCATCAAAAAAAGGACACCACTGCAAAACACTCTTAAAACCGTAATGGCTTCCTGTCAAACAAATGTCACACCTCTTTCTTTGTTCCAAACTGTCCAAACTACTATAAAATGAAATGTTATCTCTACTAGCTTCCAAAGGAATATACAATTCCATGACCTGCAACCTTATAAACCTTGACCATTCTGAATCTTCATTACAGGCCATACTAAACTCTTTTAAAAATTGCAACATTATCGCGTACTTTCTGCATAGAAAAAATATGCATGTAGCAAGAAGGTAAACTCATATTTGGAAGTAGCATAATTAAGAGATTGCAAAATGTAAGACAAACACTGTTTTTTTTTCTATGTGATGAGTTCCTGTCCTGTGTAGTGAATGTTATTGCTATAGTTTTTTGTCAATGTTAACTAATGCAGCTGACAGTGCAGTAAGCCTGGTTTGAAGTAATATGTTCCATTGAAATAGAATGCATGTTTGGTGTATATGATAAGAACTTAAATCCATTTTTTATTACATATAATGGTTCGTATTGTAATTTCCTTTTGTGGCAGAAGTGATCGGTGTAGTAGTGCTGAACATGCCCTGGTTTGTGTATTTTGTTTACCAGGGTGGAGCGCTATTCAGACCATTTGTAGGGTCAGCCCAGGTAATGTAGTAGATAGAAACTTTGTGGTGCAAGTGGTTAGTGTTGGGTTGTGTAGTATAATCCCACAATATTTTTTATTATTTGCTAACCCAAGACCATTTTCATTCAATATTATTATGTGGGAAATAATGATTATTAAGATGGCTATACATTTAATACATGTATTTGCACTAAGTAGCAAAACTATTGCTGTCAGACATGCCACTCAACTCTCCAGATTTTTGCCTCATTGGTATGTTCCTTCTAAAATATGTGGTTTCTGGCTAATCACTAAGAATTAAAGTAAAACAAAATAATGACATACACTTGAGCTTCAGACTTCTCAATCGTCAGAAAATGCATGGTGACACAAATCTGTTAAGACTAAAGAATCACAGTACTATCTAGTAAAACACATATGCATTTTAAACACTTATTTATGAGAACAATTATAGCAGATCCACATCTGTAATGGCAGCAGTTGGAAAAGCAAGTGACATATATCAAAAGTTTAAATCATAAATACTGTCTAATGCCAGTGGCGGCTGGTGACTTCAAATGAAAGGGGAGCTGCAGGAGTCAGCTGAATGGGTGGGGCCAATGGGGGTGGGGGTGGCTAACCAGAAAGGGGTGGGGCCATGCTCAAAACCACAAAAACTGGGACTTTAATTAAATATGCTGTCATTGGTACGAAACCATCATTTTGAGAGTCCAATCAAGACAAAATGAAGTGTAGAAGAAAAAAATATTTCAATGAATTGGCTACATGACAGCTTACTTAATATCATAGGTTCATAGGTAGGTGCTAGGCTATTGGCCCAAGGGCCTACGTAAGCCTAGCCAACAAGGTTCCCTGGCTTATGCCACCCAAGAAAGTTAATTTCCTGTGCTCCTGTTGAGCAGAGCCACAAAAGTGATGCCCAGGGTGTATTTCCTATCTCCCATCCACTCATCAAGATTTTTCTTGAAGTGTGCTAATGAGGAACTTTGCTTGACATAGATGGGTAGCTTGTTCCAGAGTATAGGAAGTCTCTGGGGCAGGAATCTAGCCCTCCAGCATGTCCTGTTTATTGTGGTGACAAGATTTAGGTCCCTAGAGTGTGTAGCTCAAAGGGATTTGGATTTCTTTAGGTGTAGCATGTCCAACAGCTCTGGGTTTGACATAACTTTATATGTTAGGCAGAGATCTCTTCAGAGTAGGCGATATGTTACAGAGTAAAGCTGGAGTTTTTTTTGAGACAGTCAGTGTGGGGCATCTGTTTGAGACCAGTAATCCTCTTTGTGAGGTACTTCTGTGGCCTTTTCAGCTGCTGCAGATGTCTTGTGAGGTACATTCCAAAAGGGGCATTGTACTCTATAATGGGTATAATGAGTGCCGAGTAGAGGGGAACAATGACCTCTTTTTTCCTGGATGAGAATCCTTTTGTGATGAGGTGTGTCACATAGAAGGATTTCCTGACTACTGTGGTGATGTGATTATCAAAGGAGAGACTACTGTCCACCTCGGTCCCAAGGTCTCTTATCACACATTCGGCATTAAGTAGACTGCCGTTTATGTGGTAGTTCATGGGTACAGAGTTTTTACCAAAGGGGATGACAATGCACTTTTTGGCATTGAGCTTGAGGCCATGCCTCTGACACCAGGCATCTGCCTCAGTGAGGCCCTTCTGTAGGATGTTCACATCATTTGGGGACTTGACTATGGCTCCTAGTTTGCAGTCATCTATGAACTTCAGAAGGCAGAGGTCTCCTGTGTTAGCCTGCACTTCAGAAAAGTAGATACCAAACAGGAGAGGTCCCAGGACTGAACCCTGTGGTACTCCACTTGTCACTGGTTTTAAGTCATATTTGGAGTCTGCAACTTTTACAGTGTGGGTTCTGTCAGTGAGCCAGTTGGCAACCCATCTTGTGATGTAGGGAGAAGCATAAATCAATAGTATAAAAATATGACAGAAAACCAGAACATTCTGCAAAATCAAGGACAGATGAAAAGCCACAGTAGTACTTGTGTCTACCTTGGATGGGGGATACTCTGCACACTTACACTGCATAACTGCTCCTTGCCTTGCTTGGACATATCCAGAGTCACTACACGAGGAAGTGGGGTGTAACAAGTATGTCACAATTTGAAATGTCTCTGGCTGATGGTGATGGCCCTGACACTTTTGTCATACCTCTCAAACATGGAGCAAGAAATCTGGAAAAGCCATAAACAGAAGTGGGACAAAGGACCAAAAATAAGGACAATTTTTAAATATTGCTCTTATAAACTTGCAAAGATAATAGAATAGTAGGTATTGCATTAGTATGAATTTTCTGAAGGCTATGAAATCTGAAACTCAAATGTCTGTCATTACTTTCTAACTTCATTCTTTAATGATTTGCCACTAATCTGCCAGAAAAACACAATTTTATGAAAAACAGGCCAAAAATGTGATGTAAAAATATAAAATAGCCACACAATACAGCTGGGAACCTGTCAAAGAAGGGACACTTTTTAAATACTAGTACTGTTAAGTTGCGCAGCTGACAAAATAAGGGAATCTACATGCGTTTCTGAAATAAAAGTAATCTACAACTCTGATCATTGCAATTATTTATTAATTATAAACCCTCCAAGTTTTCTTCCAAAATTACCATTTTGCGGAGGGATTATTAGGGGGAGAGCAACATTTTGAGCCACAATCGGGACAGCTGAGAGGTTTGGATATACCTAATTCTATAAAGCGATTTATTTGCATGTACCTCTCAACCTCTTAATGCATAAAATCTGGACAAGGCCAAATATATTTGGGGAAAAATACAAACAGTACTAAAATTGCTCTTGGATAAACCTAGACAGTTGATAGAATAACAGGTCTTGCTGTAGCATGCATTTTTCTGAAGGGTATGAAGTCTGAAACTCAATGTCTGTCATTATTTAGTGACTTCAGTCCTAAATGATTTTCCAGAAAACCACAAATTTTATGAGGAACAAACGAAAAATAAGCAAAAATCCATTCATTTTGCAAAAATCTGGACAGTTGAGAGGTATAGTTCAGCCGGGGCTGTCCAAGTTTGCCACCCCCCCCACACAAAATCATAGTCGAATGGGGCCTCCCCCTGCAGCCATTCCAATGTCTCATTACTTGGCTATTTCACCCCATTTACCATAAACACTGTAATGTGCATATTGCTTTACTTCTACGATGATTTGGATTTCATTTAAAAAATTTTATTTTACATTTTACAGCACAAACACTAATAGACATCTGTTAAACAAAGCAATGCAGTCGCACAATGAAAATAGACTTAGCATTAAAACTTCTCTGCCCTTGAAATTCACATTAATTGAAGCATTGAAACCCACATTCAAAGAAAATACATCTGGCCAGTGTCAGATAAGGATTAACTTTGGGCTGTTCAAATCATAGGCCCCTTGCACAAAAAGCATATATGTGTTCTTTGATACACTTTTCTTATTGTATTAAATTATATTGTATAATACAGTACAGTTGTTAGACTGCATTTTAAATTTATTGTTTTGAACATTTTTCCAGTAAACAATGAAACAAAATGCACGCACCAAATAATGACAAAACTGCCCATTTCAGAACATTTCCATAATAAAAGTCTACTCAAACTTCTACAATCCATCAGTCATCTAAATAATTCCACACTAGATACCAGGGATGCTGTATAGAACATGCCTTATAGGCACTTAAAAAAAAGAAAGGCAATATGGATTTTTTTTTTTTGGGGGGAGCATTACTAAACACCATGGATATTCTATATAGCATGCCTTAAAGGCTCTACAAAGGACTCAAATCCTGTACCCTTCCACTTCACACAGAGGATGGTAGACAAATTCACCAACACTAGAGATCAGGGAAGCTTGAAAATAGTACCTAATATGTATAGTGAAGGTGGGGGTTAATAGCTTTTGCTACTAACAAAGTTAAGAGGTGTTTGGAGTGTGCGTGTGCCTGTGTGCATTTGAATGTGTGTATTTGTGTGGGAGAGTGAAGAAGGGTGCCTGTGCCAACACAATGCATGTGCCACCAGTTGTAACTACTGCAGGAGAGTGTTGATTCAAACTAGCAGTAATTTTTGGTTATTCGGTGGCATGCAAATAAGCTGATAATGAGATTATTTTCTCATTGTGGGAAATTTGTCACAACATAACACATCTTGTAAACAGCTTCCTTTTACTGCAGCTCTTACCATGGGTGGTGGGGTTGTTTCTAAATCCTCAGGATTCTTTTCAAATTTCAGTAACTATATGAATAAACAAGCACTTGGAAAGCAGCTTGAGTCTGGCTGGTTACTAGGTATTTCTACAAAAGTGGACAGTCTCAGGACTGCAGCATCCACCTCCTTTAAAAGTACAACACAGTACAGTATCAGCAATACATCTATATACTGTATGAGTAGAACCCACAGCATTCTGCATCAAAAGCAAGTACACTACCTGTTGTGCTATTAACAATGCAAGCAGACTCAGCATACACAGCACTAAACTTCTTTTTCCCCTGAAGCTCTCAGCTCCTTGTAAAATCCATGACACTCAACTGTATCTGTCAACTTTGCAGTAGAAGAAATCTGGAAAAAGCCAAAATTTATTGGGAGGGGAAAAAGCCCTAAAACCAGGGACACATTTTAAACATTGTATAATCTTGGAAAGTTGCTAGAACAAAATGTTGTGTTACCACCATGCATTTCATTGCCAAGGCTTGAACCCAGGACCCTGTGCACTACAGTCAGAGCAACATACCACAATGCCAAATTAGCGGTTCCTGCAAAGAGAGGAAGACTGAAACTTAAATGGCTATCGCTTAGTGAATGCAGTTCTCACCATTCCTTTCAACCTCTTAGCACAAAACACCTGGACAAAGCGAATAATGGGTGAATACAGCCCCCAAACATATTCAGTGAATTCAGTTCTTAACATAGCTCTCAACCTCCTAGCACAAAAAACCTGGGCAAAAGCCAATAATGGGGGAATACAGCCCCAAAAATAGGGACACATTTCAAATATTGATCTTATAAACTTAAAAATTACTAGAATAAAAGGTTTTGTGTTACCATGTACTTTCTGAAGAATATAAAGTCTGAAATTCAAATGTCTCATTATTTACTGAATTCAAAATCCAGAAAACCACAGATTTTATGAGGAACAGAACAAAAATATGAGGTAAACATCTGAAACATTTTCACAAGTGGTGGTGGGTAGGGAATTAAGGCTCTTGCTATCTGCATCCACGGTACAGAGTTTGAGCCTGTCTCTAGCCACCAGACAGATTTAACTGGGGTGTTACACACCCCTTTTAATGCCTCCATGGAGAAAGCTCTGTAAAACACAGACACACTACCTGACGTTCATATTAAAGGGAAATACAAAAGGTCCTGGAAAAAGCTCAGTAACAAATGATCGCAGTTCTGCAAGAGCAGCAGCTAGTAAAGCAGTTCAAAGCTCTATAACAAATGGTTCTGAGAGCAGCCACTAGTACAGACTTGAAAAAGCTCCATAAAAAATTGTCCGGTCCTGCAAGTAAGCTCCATAACAAATTGTCCAGTCCCACAACAGTAGCAGCTACTTTGTACAGACTTAAATTGTCCAGTCCCACAAGAGCAGTAGCTACTACCGACTTGGTCCCGTGACAGTAGCTACAGGCTTACAGTATCCAGACTGCAGATATTGCAGTCCAATTCCCTTCCAGTCTATGCAGTTGTAACCGTGTATATTTCTGGGATATCTGCAATCTGATGCCTTGTTTCCTAATCCGGACTGCTGTTTAACCATTGTGGATTAGGAAACAAGGCATCTAATTTTAGTGTTTTTTTTTCCTTTCCTTTTTTACAGCTGGGGGGGGGGGGGCTGCAGTCCTGCAGTCCAATAGCATGAGCCGCCACTGTCTAATGCATATTTTTGCCAAAGCCCAATAGTAAAACATGTATAGTTTGCATTTAAACATTGCAGAGGACATTAACAAATAAGATAACAATGCAACAGAAAAGTGTAAATAAAGTATTTTGTATGTTTAGGGGGGGGCTTCTAAATCACCAGAGCATAATTCATAATTAGAGATCCTTACCTACTAAATAGATCATAGATTAGTTTATTTTACTTGTACCAACCAACTGAAGTCAGTGTTAGTCCTTACAGCATGATAAAAGAACTGTCTGTATGTTGTAAACATGTACAGATATCACAGTTTGTTTAGGATTTAGGTTATGGAAATTATACTTTTTTTTCATATTTCCGTAATAACTTTGCAAGGGAGCATGTCAATGTGCTAAGTAATACCTCATTTTGAAGACAGTATTAATAATTACAACATGGTAAAAGTGAATTTAAATTTCCTAAAGGAGTCTAAGATGCTAATGTGTGAGAGGAGGGTATTCCAGAGTTTTCAAACAGAGAGTATAGGCTTTTGCCAGCTCTTTTATTTTGTTTCTATACTTCTAAGAGTTGTTTGTTAGTGGAACAGACACTTGTAAGGTTGTATGATAGGCTTTAGAGCTGGGCAACTTTTCAGGAAATATTTACTTTTCCCTGTTTCTTCCTTGCATTTTCAGTTCTCTGCTTTGCCTTTTGGCTTCTCTACTGCCCCAAGGATATTCACCAAATGCCTTGCTCCTGCGATTACCTTTTGCAGGAAGACAGGTGTTCAGATCTTTCCCTACCTGGACAATCTGCTCATTCAAGCTTCTTCCCCTGATGCTCTGCTTCAGGATCTCCGATTTACTATTTCCCTGTTACAGACTCTGGAGTTTACCAGGTTTCAGCTTCAGTGGTGCATTCATCAACTTTCTCTCAACCCAGGGCTTCCTTTCCAAGCTCCACTCCCAACTCCAGAGCTCTTTACAGATGCCTGAGACAGGGAATGGAACCTCCTTTGGCTCCTTCAAGGTTCATGGTCTCTGGCCATCAGAGGTCAGACCACATCAATATAAAGGAAAAGAGGGCTCTGTATCTAGTTCATGACACCTTTATGCCCTACACCTTGTGAAGGGAGTGTATGTGTGATGTACAATACCTGTAAGTACTAAAAGCTTTAGTACACTGCCTGGACATTGGGCTATCTTTGGGAGGAGATCCCTTAGGTTATGAATACTACAATACTGTATTGATAGAATCTAACACAACTGTACTTTCTGTGGTGCCATGGCCTAATTTCCCTTAGTCAGTATGAATACCTCTTCGGGTCTCCCTTGAAAAGTGACCACTGACTTACTGAGTCTAAACCAATTGCTTTGAAAGTGAAATGCACATGATAATGTTTTATTTACTTGACCACAGCATTTTGTTATGTAGGCAAATAATTGTAATATGAGTCATTCCTCATTGCTTGTTACCTTGCTAACAAATAAGTGGGAGGAAGGGCTCAGTAATAAGTGTTATACTATTTTTACTGATTAAGTGTTGTACTATTTTTACTGAACGACTATGGCCTTCTCCTAACAGATGATAATGACTCTGTTACATAACAGCTCCAGAAGGTAATATAATGACTGCCTACTCAAAAGGCAATTATTACCTGTGTCTGAGCATGCATAAGTTTGCACGTTATTAGCACAGTGCAGTTACAATATAGCACTGAGTCATTATCACTTTTCAGGCAAACAGCAGCTGTCACTATTATTCAGATAAGTAGAAGTCGTTATCGCATTGATTCACATCAGATGTGGCTTTTTCTCCACTTGGAGTCATTGCAATCCACCACCACCCCCACCACTTTCTTTCTGTCATTTGTACAATTTCAAGAAATGTAAAAAATGTAAGAGGCAAAATCTGGACATTTCTATTTCTTTATGTACCTTCTCTGATGTCTATATTATACCTTGCCTGATGTCTGTATTATGTTGAGAGTATAAAATCAGTAATGCTTTTCTTATAAATTACTAAGGTCATCTGATATACCACACAATGACTTTCTTAGGAGTAGACATTTATGCTACGTTCATGTTGTTGTGTGTATGTTGAAGAATATATTTTACATTGTTTACTTTTTTACTTATAAGGCAATGATAATATCCAAACTCATATGTTGTCTATTTATTTGAGACTATCCTGCACTGTTGTGGTAAAATATTTCCTGTGTTTTTGAACTGTGAAGTCATTTTGTTGAATTACTTATTATAGTCTTGTTCTTATTTATTATTAACTATATTGCATATATATATATATGTGTATATATATATATATATATATATATATATATATATATATATATATATATATACATATTTAAACCTCTTTGTGGGTGATATCTGTGAGGCATATTTCAGCTGTTAGAGTACTTGCATATCTATTTGGTGAGCTACCTAAGGTCTACACTAGCTGGGGACTCTGCCCCACAAGGTTGAGGATAGAATGACAATTGACAGCATAAGAAAAATAAGTGATTTTCATAAGCAGAGAACTTCTGAATCATAAATCTGTTTTCATTGACTGAGGTAATGCATATGATATACATATATATGTAGTCTTCCAATACATCTGTCAAACATCAGTAGTAATCTGTTTGCATTTTCTTTCCTGTGCAGGTTTGGCGACCTTCTGACACTGGCATGGTTTCACAAGCAGGAGAATGACCAGTGAGAGTGTGGGTATGTGGCCATTCCTATATTCACTGGGCTGCCAGCTATGCTTTTGTAACTGAAAACCAGTACAACTTGAGCTTCCCACATCCAGTGTGAAGGTATACTGGATTGCAAGAAGAGGTATGCATTGGAGCGGAGTACTGCAGTTGCTTGAAGAGAAGTGTTCAATCTACCCTGAGCCCGACATTTTTGTGCTGCACATCAGCTACGGTTTCAAATCAGAGCAATTTTTGAACACCTGCAGTCATGGTGGCCATGTTGTCATTTTGTGTGGTCTGACATAATTCCTCGCCAGATATGGAAAACAGCAAACAGTAAACGGGCAGTGCACAAGGCCCGACGTTTACAGAATGGGTTCATGCATGGCTTGATGCACAGGATCAGTGGATCTACATGCTCTATAATGTGAATCTACAATCTGCCATGACAGCATCACCGCAGAAGATGTTCACCTTTTCAGAAGGGATGGCATTTACCTAACTGAGGAGAGCATTGCACTGTTCTTGACTGACCTTCACAATGGCGTGAGGAGAGCTATGCATGATAAATTGGTAACATGCAGCTTGTGACAAGAATGGAAAACACCCATGACCAAGTAGGACCAGTATGGTAAGTAAAACTCTATTGGTATATTTATGAACAACGTTGTCAATATTATTACTCTAGTATATTTATGAACACCGTTTGCAAAGGAACATGTCAGTGTGTCAAGTAATACCTCATTTTGAAGACAGTGTTACTCCTTACAACATGGTAAAAGAACTGTCCCTGTATGTTGTACAAATGTACAGATATCAAGTTTTGTTTTGGACTAAGGTTAGGGAAATTATGATTTTTTTCATATTTTGGTAAATAACTTTGCAAGGGAGCATCTCTGTGTACTAAGTAATACCTCATTTTAAAGACAGTATTGCTGCTACCAACATGGTAAAATAATTGTCCCTGTATGATGTACACATGTACAAATATAAAATTTTGTTTTGGACTTAGGTTATGGAAATTATGATTTTTTTTCATATTTTGGTAAATAACTTGGCAAGGGAGCATCTGAGTGTGCTAAGTAATACCTCATTTAGAAGACAGTATTGCTGGTTCCAACATGGTAAAAGAATTGTGCCTGTATGTTGTACACATCTACAAATGTCAAATGTTGTTAAGGTCTACAAGAGGGTAGTGAGACCAGCTATGTTATATGGGTTAGAGACAGTGGATTGACAAAATGGCAGGAGTTAGAGCTGGATGTGGCAGAGTTAAAGATGTTAAGATTTGCACTGGGTGTGGCGAGGGTGGACAGGATTAGGAATAAGTATATTAAAGGGTCAGCCTGGGTTGGAAGGTTTGGAGACAATGCCAGAGAGGTAAGATTACGTTGGTTTGCACATGTGCTGAGGAGGGATGCTGAGTATATTGGGAAAAAGATGCTAAGGATGAAGGTACCAGGTAACAGGAAAAGAGGAAGACCTAAGATAAGGTTTATGGATGTGGTGAGAGAGGACATGCAGGTGGTTGGTGTGACAGAGCAAGATGCAGAGGACAGGAAGAAATGGAAACAGATGATCCACTGTGGTGACCCCTAATGGGAACAACCGAAAGAAGATGATGAGAAGATGATGACTTAGGTTATGGAAATTATGATGTTTTTCATATTTTGGCAAATAACTTTGCAAGGGAGCATCTGAGTGTACTAAGTAATACCTCATTTTGAAGACAGTATTGCTGGTTCCAATATGGTAAAAGAATTGTGCCTGTATGTTGTACACATTTACAAATATCAAATTTTGTTTTGGACTTAGGTTATGGAAATTATGTTTTTTTTCATATTTTGGTAAATAACTTTGCAAGGAAGCATCTGAGTGTGCTAAGTAATACCTCATTTTAAATACAGCATTGCTGTTTCCAACATGGTCAAAGAATTGTGCCTGTATGTTGTACGCATGTACAAATGTCAAATTTTGTTTTGGACATAGGTTATGGAAATTATGATTTTTTTTCATATTTTGGTAAATAACTTTGCAAGACAGCATCTGAGTGTGCTAATATCTCATTTTGAAGACAGTATTGCTGGTTCCAACATGGTAAAATAATTGTGCCTGTATGATGTAAAAATGTGCAGATATCAAAATTTGTTTTGGAGTAAATAACTTTGCAAGGGAGCATGTCAGTGTGCCAAGTAATACCTCATTTTGAAGACAGTGTTACTCCTTACAACATGGTAAAAGAACTGTCTGTGGACTGTATACATGTACAGATATCACAGTTTGTTTAATCTTATACGATTATGAAAATTGTACATTTCCAATACTTCTCATTATTATGCCCATATCTTTTCAAGGGAGCATGGTGATGACACAAATGATGCATCATTTTGAAGCTGACATTGAGCTGCATAGCTTCTATACTGATATGTAGGCTCTTTCTGTTACAGGTGATGAAATATTATGCTTTGTTTATTTATCAATTATGAGAAATATTAAATTAATCATATATCTGTGAATATCTCCGTAAAAGAACATCACATAGTAATGGTTAAGGTATCATTTTAAAGCTGACATTCATACTAATAAATTAAATACAAATTGTATGGGTCGACATGGTACATTGACCAAGATATTGTGCTTTGCTTTTCCAAAAAGGTAAAACATATGACCAGTATCAACATTTCTTGCCAAATATTTAATAATGACCTTGATATACACTATCAACATTTACACTGTTGGAAAGGTCAGTGTCTGCTGAACAACTTTCGCATTTACATTTTTAGTCTAGCTCTTATAGTTAAAGAGTTATGAACATTTATTTTCTGTATGGTATTACAAATGGAGTTTCTGAAAATGAGCTCAGGCTGCACTGTTGTTCCTATGGTGGAATTAAGCAGGCAGCTTTTTCTGAGCTGATCCATTGTGAATGAGTTAAGCAATACCAACCTTAGTTAAGCAGGTTTGCCCATAGCTTAGCCATTTCAAAACCATCCAATCACAGCAAAGTGCAGAAAATTGGCCGTATTTAAACCCAACAGGCGGGAATACATCTCATAACTGGTTGTAGCTTCCCCTTATAGTCAATATGTCTAAATTGGGAAAGGGTGTGCACTTTAGGGTGCAGCGCTGGGGCATCCAGAAGTCCAGAGTTATAGCAGGACTCCTTGTGAAAGACCATGACCAGAGACTGCTGCAGGGTCAGTACCAGGGTTCCCAATATATAGTGGAAGCCTGGGACCGTCTCGCCCGTGACCTCACCAGTGCCACTGGCATACCCCGAACTGGTGAGCAGGTCAGGCATCACTATGCTGACCCAAAGTGGCGAAAGGAGGATCTCTTGGATCAATGGATCCAAGAGGCTAGAAGGACAGGGGATGTCCCAGCCGTGTGTAAGTATCAGTCCACTACCTGTTTAATAATTGCCAGCTCATGTATATTATGGATAGGTATTGCTAAATGTTCCAATTATGTCCTTCACAGTGGCAAGTGAATGGGCTTTGAACCAGGAGGCCCATGGATGTCTGGTTGCGACGTGAGGCAGGTTAGTAATACTCTTCCATGTACTGTCATAGGAAATAAATCTAAAAGTGTTAGTAAGTTAATTGCCTGTATAAAACCTATATTGTTTAAGGCATGTACTGCATACACAAGAGAATATGGCAGGAAGAGTCTGATATAAGTTGCATGTAAATAAAAGCATAATAGCCTGACAATAAAAGGTCTAACTGCTGGACTGCATGTGTTTACTCTGGTATCATATGGTAATGTAAATTTGCAATCACTTAATAGTACTGTTGTATTACGCACTGTTACCCACACTGTGCAACATAAATAAAATGTGTAGGAATGTCTGCATAGGACTGGTGTAATCCCAAGAGGTCATATAGTACAACTGAGAGAGACATAGAAAACAGTGAAAAGACAGACAACAAAATCCAAATAGCACACTCAACTGAGACGTGAATGGTTGTATTTTTATCACACACAGCCATGGTTCGAATCCTGGGAGTGGTAGTAGGCTGCATACAGAATCATACCACAACTGTACAGATATGTCCAGAATGTCCTGTAAATTGGCCCATATCTGCTGCCTGTCACCCTGCCCCCCTCGGAAATCAATGGGATGATCCCAGATGTTTAGGCAGCAAACAAGAAATACAACTGATTGTCACACATCTATAAGAACAAATCTGTCACTCTAGCAACTCCCCAAACTGTTATGAGAGTAATAAACCAAGTATGTCCCATCGACACCCCCATGTTGTCAAGCTGTGACCAGATTGTGTACAGTAACAGAGTGAGATGTATGTGCATAATACTAATATGGAATCTGGTAATTTGTGTGGCAACATTCAGGTAGTGCTAACAAACATTGTTCCCACAAGTCCGTCAGATATAAACACTGTGCCTAGAATGAAAAGATCGATACCCTGTACTGGCACTGTTTACTCTGGTATTGTATGGCATTGTTATTGTTGCAGTTGCTCTGAATAATAAGGTATTACTCATCACTGTTACCCACACTGTGCTACATAACATAACTGTCTAGGAAATCCTGTATAAGAGTGTTGTAAATTACTAAAGGTTTAAGAAGGCAATAGTCGAAATATATCCAGGTTCACCTGCATGTGGTCAAGACATGCCCAAAGTCTGTGCAAAAAGAGATGGACAGGTATGTGCATAACATCAACCTGGAATCTGAGAGTATGTGTAGAAACAGTTAGTTTTAACAAACAATTCATCCCCAGGTATACCAGGTAAGAGGTGTATATTGCAGGTAAAACCAGTTCATGTATATAGTTATCGGCAGCCATACCACTGTCCAAAGTAAGGCAATAGGGTAGTGTACTAATACTTGCCAGGTACAGATAACAGCACTGACTAGGAAAGTAATGTGAACTACAGGAATATATACTAGTTGTTAATTGACATATTTCTCTCCCCTGCACCATATCTGCAACAATAAACTAAATACCCAACTCAATTGGTAAATGCTGACTTAACTGTAATGTTGGGACATATGTCCTATTGTTTGATAATTTTTTAAATCTGTTTCTGTGCATGTGCTATGCTGAAATACTCCCACATTGATGGCATGGTGCCATCAATGTACCTGGATGCTGTTGTAATTATCACTGTGGTCCCATATATGCATGTGTTCTGTTTGCTATGCAACTGTTCCATACCTGATGTCTGAGCTAATGGGAATATCTATGCATGCTGTTATACCTAATCCTGGAATGTGTTGACTATTACTAACCCACATATGTTGATAAAACATAAACACCATAGCATGTATTGGAATGAGGGTCCCAGCGGACCCACCTGTCCCATCTCCGCTGGCCGTGGCTCTGGGCACCAGCACGTCTGTGGCCCAACCTGGGACCTCCTCATCCGTTGGTCCTGCACCACCTTTGGTTGGAACCACCTCAGCAGATGGGGCTCGCCCACTCCTGGGAGTGGGCACAGACAGGAACTTGTCACCAGTCGCCTGGTCCGGGTCATGGTGCGTAGCAAGCTCAACTGGGAGTTTGGAGATCTGCTAAGCCAGCTTGAGGGCTGCATGTCGTGACTAGAGGGTTGGCCTGGCTCTCCAACTCAGCGCAAAGCACAGCCACCTTTGGGGCTGTGAAGGTGCAGTGGTGACTGCCCATGGGTTAGGATCTCAGTCCACTGTTTCCACTAGGGGGCTCATGGGCTTCCAATTTCCCAACATCCCTCCCCATCAAGGTGTTTACCCCTCACATGTATCATATACCACCCCTGTATGCGCCTTGTTTGTCTTATCTGTTAACCTACCCAACCTACCTCCCCAAATATACCTACTATCCCTCCCCAACATCCCACTCTCACCTGAATAAAAAAAAGGTCAATCTGTTCCCAAAAAAATCTCACCCCATACATAGCTGTCCATTTCGCAAACATGTCCACTGGACACATGTAATCTGGTCTAATTGGCTTCACAAAATATTATTGTTGTCCTTGCCCCTCTCTCTGGAGTTTGACTCTCCAAATCTATGACCAAATTCAGTGTATATGCACAGCTGTTGCTGTAGAAGAAATGTGCTGTTATGGACCTTCCCTACATGCTTTCTGCACATTCCTTGCTATTTTTCCTACTGTCCTTCCATCTTTGTACCCCTTTTCCACCACTTTCCTATCAATACTTTTTTCTTTTAAAGAAATTCACATGGGGGTATGTGGGAGTAAGCACTTTAAAGCAGCAGTAAGCAGGTTTAAGCCTGTTTGCATGGGGGTAAGCAATCCCTACACAGGTTAAGCAATTATAGAAGCTGAGTGTAAGAAACTGTAATCAGAAGTGGGTAGTGCTTACCTCCGTGCAAACCTGCTTACAACTGCTTAAAAGTGCCTTAATCACTCTGTATCCAACGGCCCTTGTTCTGCCCAGCAACAAAATAAGCAGCCTCTGCAAGGCTCGACCCAGGACCCTGCACACCATAGACAAAGTGATTTACCACTAAGCCAAGTCAGATATAAATAACCCTGATGTTTTCACAAACATATCATCCAGCACAGTCATTCAACAGTACAGGAAATGTATTTATACATATAAATGTAAGTGTGTGTGTGTGTGTGTGTGTGTATATAAATATATATATATATATATATATATATATATATATATATATATAAAATTATCTACACACATATATATATATATATATATATATATATATATATACATACATATGCATACATCTATCGATATATATGTCTACATATATATATGTGTATATATATATATATATATATATATATATATATATACATAAATATATATATATATATATATATATATATATATATATATGTATATATATGTATATATATATAAATACAGCAATATATATATGTAAGCATATATATATATATATATATATATATATATATATATATATATATATATATGTATATGTATATACAAATATATATCTAAAGATATAAAAGAGAACATAACAAATACATATATGATACATATATGACCACTTGCGCCATTAATGAGGGTGATGGGGCCCAAGCAACATAAATCTTGTACGTATTGATACCACCCGCCCCCCACACCCAAACAGGTCTGCCCTGCAATACAATACCAACTGTTGCAAATACCATAACCAGGACCTGACAAAACATGGGCACAAGATGTTAACAGTCATCCATCCCACCTGTATGATGTCAGGCTGGTATCAATAAAATATGCAGTACAGTCTGCCTACCATAGGAAATCTGCAATGTGGAAGCATTAAACATTCCTAAGATACATATACACAGACACATATATGTAGATACATATATATATATATATATATATATATATATATATATATATATATATATACATACACATATATATACACATATATATGTAATTACACATACACAGAGGGTGCACACCATACGGAACAGCCTGCAACATATACCCATAGAGAGGTCAAAAGATATACACCACACCTAGGTTTGCATACATGAGACAACTTTATTTGTGTACTATTACAGTTGTATATGCTATGTCATGTATCTGTTTAGACTCTGAAATACATATAAACAGACTAATGCAACTGTCAAACAGATAAATTAATACAGTATTTCGGAAAGCATTGCATATGTTGCTGTCCAGGCCAAGGCCTTCAAGTAGTACAACAGTAAAGACAGACTGGGCCACAGGATAACAAGCAACAGTAAGTAATGCAGATGTATAGTCCAGCAGCCTCTATCTACACTCTGTACAAAATCCCTAGGGGGTAAAGACCTCAAATGACACAATGGGATGTATCTGTTACATAACAAGGCATAACTGAAATCATCACAATCACACTGACAAACAGAGTAGTCTGTATGGCAGGAAGCAGTAGACCTGTATTTACCCAAGGTGAATTGTATGGTAATGTACATCCAGGTACCTTAAGGCAGCTTACCCCTGATACACCTCATATGTTGTAACAGCCTAGGTTAGTTATGGTGCATCCCCCACATAGGCTGACATACAGAGCCATATACCACTGTTGCATACACTGGTCTCTGGACTGCAGAAGGGCAAATAAGTATTGTGCAGATGAAGCCCACACATATATGGACCCAACCCCACAATATGTGTAGGAGCCACAACAGCAGTGGAATGATGACATGAATGTCAGCATAACATACTCACAAGCCACTATATAACAACCCCTGACAGCACGTCATATGGACAGAGGCTGATATGTAGGTGGAGGACAGAGGCTGGAACACAGGCCCATACATGAAATAGTTTTGTCATACACTAAGCAAGTTGCTGGTGTTACAGGATAGTCTGCAACATACCCTTAGTCAGGAATATGAAATCAGAAACACAAATGGATGTAGCCATGTACTGATAGCACTCAAAACACACACACACCGCCAGTGATATATCTGACACAAGATCTGTGTGGAGAACAGGCAAAACATAACACACACAACTCTGGCTATCAAGTGGATAGGCACACAGTTGAGAGCTTTGCAGACAGACAGTCTGTGCTAAACTAGTATGTACACACAAACCCTGTAACACTGGTGCTACATAATGCATACAACAACATTACTCACACTCTCTGTTTGTAGTTCTGGAACCTCATACAAATATGTAGCTTGCCTGAGTGTGGAAATCCTCTTGTAAGAGGTATTGCTACCTGCTGTTGGTAACACTGCTGCCCACACACAGGAAGGATGTCCACCATACAGGAAAGATAAGGGGAACACACCCACATGATGTAGGGATTTATAGTAGTGGGTTGCCATGACAGTGGTAATTGGAAGTACTACACAGCATGCTGCATGCAGGTAGCAAGTGGAGGACACTGATTGGTGAAGAAGCCATCACCTGATCATGTGCATCACCCACAAAAACCATGCTGCAATCTATTCCAAGCAGCTCAATCCATTTACTGGAGAGACAGAGACACACACACAGAGAAAGGCAGAGAAAGAGAAAACAAACAAAAAACATACAACAGATCCTGAACCACAACAACACCAAAAAAGAAAACAAAGGAAGCAGGCTAAGGAGTGAAAAAAACTACTTCCTACAAGGATACTATCCACAACAGACCTCATCCCCAAAACAGGTATGTGAAGAATATATGCATGTAATTGACTGTAGTACTTGGTCCATAATACTGGGGTAGATGATGTGGAATGATATACATGTGCCATCAGATGTTGCTGTTGTAATAATCTTCAGCTGAACAACTGCTATGGACATTAGAGTTTGTCCCTGTGGGTAGTGGGCCATACCTGTCAACTATGTAGAGCAGCACGGACTGACAAGATGTATGCCAATATAGTGTGTGGTGTGTAATGGAAGGGATGTATATTACTGTGGCTAATAGCTGGTGGTGGAAGAAATGCCATAATGATGGACATGTGGGTTCCAGAGCCCACCACTTGCAGGACACTTAGGTTAACGTATTGTAGCATGCTGAAATGCCATAGGTGTGTAATAGGGTTACCTGAAATCTGGCCCTATATATAACCCCCTAATGTTAGGCTGTGTCCATTTGTGGCACCTGTCTGTGTTGTAGCAAGGCAGAACAGTGCAGCTGTGCAGAAAGGAGTTCTGAGATTGTGGACCTGATGTCTGAATGTACCCCATATATAGGTATGTATATGTGTTTATATATACATATATATATATATATATATATATATATATATATATATATATATATATATATATATATATATATAAATAACTACATGTATGTCCACAGATATACAGACACCCGTATGTAGGTATATATATATATATATATATATATATATATATATATATATATAGATATATAAGCACACATATATATATATATATATATATATATATATATATATATATACAGCATAATATATATCTACACATATATAGATATATATCTATATGTGCATGTCTACATGTATACAAACACACACACACACACACACACACACACACACACACACACACACACACACATTGTCCTTGTCTGTGAAGTAGGGAATGGGAATATGGGGAAGTATGGCAGGTATATTTGTGGAGGTCCGGGTTGACAGATATAGAGGACAGCCTACAGGGGTGGTATATGACAAATGTGGTGGATAAACACCCTGGATGGTGGGTGTGGTCTGCGATGTGGAAGCCCCATGGGCCCCCATATGGAAACAATGGGAACAAGCCTCCCACCCATTGCTACTCACAACAGTAGTCCATGGTCCTGAAGGTGCCTGGCCTGGAGGCTGAGCAGGAGGAACATGTGGACTCTTTGAATGTGTACTGGGTGCCTCAAGGTAATTTAGCACATCCCACAAGTGTCTGTGGAGCCCGCTATAAAATAGACCCGGAACCTGACCTCGGGTGACAGAATCATGTCTGTGTGTGCCCCTGAGGGGGAAAACATCCCCTGAGGTGGTTCCATCTGAAGGTAGTGCTGGACCAGTACATGAGGAGGCCCCTGGGTGGGTACCACATGTGATGTTGCCTGGTAACATGGCCAGATGAGGTAGGAGAGGTGGTTCTGCTGGCAAATATTCCCTAAACATACTAGTGTGTCACTGTTATAGAACATATGTGGGTAGTAATAGTCTACACAATCCCAGAACTTGTCCAGCAACATGCATAGATATCCCGAATAACACAGAATGTCAGATGTGCAGCAATCACATAGCAAGCATACCACATGCATATATGGAACCATAGTGGCCCTGACAATGGTATGCAGGTGAATACTTTGTAACAGGCCAGCACTGATAGTGTCCACACAGGGAACATGGCTAGAAACACATAGCACAAAGTGTGGTAAAATACAATATATGTCCCACTGGTAGGTAAGCTGTAGCCATACCTATTGAGTCGTGTGAACAGTTTGTTGTCACTGATATGGTGGGCGGGGGTGACAGAGATGTGTATTAAGAACTATGGTAACCTTGCTGTATGAGTTGCTCAGATTTGTTTCCATCTTTATGTCTTTCAGGAAAGATGTCACATGGATGCCTACCTGCTTATTCAGCAGGTGAAAATGACATAGTACTGAACTATCTCATCCAGCACTACCCTGTCCTATTTGGCTGGGCTGCCCATGAGCAGCAGGAGTCGACCGCCCAGTGGAACGACCTAGTCCACAGGGTCAATGATGTCGAACAGCATAACCGCAGTTATGAGCAGGTCGGGCATCATTGTTCTGACCTGCTTTGCAATGCCCATCAGCATGCTGCTGCAGTCTGGGGGGATCACCTCGCAACATAGGGGGGATCATGCCATCCATTCCCCCTGACACATGTTGAGGAGCTCCTCGCCAGCCTCATGGCACCGTCCACACAGCCAACAATTGAAGACACCATTGTGGAGGTGGGTGCTACCCACACACCAGCTGAGGAGTGTGCAGGTAAGGCCACAGGGCACATCAGTAGACCACTGTTGCATATGCATCCACATCTGTACAGGTAGATCATTCATATCTGACATGTCATATATATAGTTTGTTGCTGCATAGTAGTAATAAACAGATGTTCATAAGTGGTAGTATTGTGGACTTGTACTGTTGATGTACTGTAATTCTGCACCCACCCTGTAGCAATGCCACAGCTGTGGCCACTGACATTGCATCTCTCACACTCTTATGTAGGTCCCTCTGGTACACCACCAAGGCCGCAGCCTGTAACTGGTGAGTATGGTTTATGTTGATGCTTGCCAATACACTGGGCATGTAATGGCTATGGTATATTCCATTCACACATCTAACACACCTACTCATAATGCATGCTGTACATGTTCACGTATTGTTGCTGTTAAATGCACTGCATCACAGTGGTGACCATGATGGGGTATTGGAAGGATATGTCAGACACCTGCAAGATAACTAAAATCCTGTCATTGCGAAATGTGTCCACATGGATTAACATAATGGTGGGACACATGGCCTACAGTAGGGACATGTGTGGAACATCACCCTTATACAGTGCAACAACAGTGTATATACCAGTATTACAATGGCAACTGTTACAGCTGTACACTATGGCATAACGTAGTACTGTGGTCCACATTATTAGCTAGGACTAGGCTGTAACACATGTTGTTCAGTGTATGGGACACTGCAAACTGACACACGTGTAGGCCATACTTGTCAAGCATCTGCAAAAAGGCTGAAGGTGGGGAGGAGGTGTCAGTAGGACACACCAGTGCACTGCAGCAGGGATCCTAAGGATGCTAAAATGGCTATATCTGCACACAGTCAGGCTCAGGAACTGTGGCAGATGTAACCCTTTCCCCACAGCAATAGTGACGGCAGTGTGTGAACACCAAGGGATGTGCCCATGAGTAGACCTTTCAATCATGCAGATTTGGGGGACATGTGTAGGGCAGACTAACCATACACCGGCAAATGCAGATGGCCCATGCTAATATACCCCTGCCAGGAATAGTGACTGCTGTAGTACACATAACAATAGGTGCAACAAACCGTCATGATAAGGGTGTGCACACATATGCACACATTGAGTGTATGCATCACGGTCAGCATCCACATACCTAACACATTTCGTAGACACTGCATGTGAATGTACAGGACATATGTCACATATCAGGCATCATGTACTGTTAATATATGCAATGATGTGGTCTCATGGCAGATCAAGGAAGGGTGTGTCATATCAATAAGTGTGTGTACACTCTCCATAGCCACGGTATGGTCTGACGGTTGTCAGTGTAATAGTATTGGATTGGCCATACATGGTCCACTGATGTTGAGATCTGTAAACCAGACATCAGGCATTCACAAATGACATCTGTCCACATATCATCCCAGGTATGTGTTGCTGAAAAACATAGGGGTTGTGAGCATTAGAGCTGACATAACTGACACAGTACTACACATTCAGCAATGGGTTCTACACCTGTGAGGTTTGGTGCACAGTACATGACAGGGTGCAGAACAGGTGCACAGCAATACTGTGTACTTGGGTGCAGTGGTATCCAGGGGAAAGGGACATCAGCTACTAACACAGCCCATGCATCACACACATGTATACTGTTGCTAGCATGTTGTGTACCATATGTTATGCATGGGAGGACTGTGTGTACTATCTTTGTGCAACCTCACCTGTATGTGTGTGTGTGTGTGTGGGTGGGTAGTTATTTTGTCTGTAGGTTCACTCTGGTGAAGTGGAGGGAGGTTGATACATGTAGGATATGTGTGTGCATGTGTGTGCGTGTGTTTGTGTGGGTGTCCATGTATGCACATATGTAATTGTGGGGTTGGTCATACGGCAGTACTTCCCTTTGGGATTGTGCAGTACATGGACATGGACTGACACATGACACACCAAGAATACTTGTCTGATATGTAATCACAGGACAGCTGATAGTATAATAAGGTCTGTAGCATGGAACATGCATTGGGAAGGAAAGTAGACACCAGGTATACCCTTAATTATCGCATTCAGCAGAGAGGTGACCGACAATCCACATATGCAGCACTACAGATGCATTGGGGAATGACTAGACAACACCAGGGAGTGTATCCATATATTACAGTTGTCACATGATAGGTTGATTGAGCAGCATATCTGGCATGTACTGAGCAATACTTACAGATGACACTCCAGTGCGTGACATTATGGAGTGAATGTAGTAGCCCCTCACATATAGGGGCCATGCTCATGATGTCCAGACATACACAGCGTAAACACTGAATGACAGCAGTGAGGCCATGTAAAACTACTCCACTCAGGTCAAGGAGGTAATGGAGTAACAGGTCTTGTGATCACTTGTTTAGGCATTTAGAGGAATGATATGTTAATGAGTGATATTAATGATGAGTGAATGTTACCAAGTGTGATGCAGGAAGAGGAACTTATGGGAATAAACGTGGGACTGTCTGTAAATTCACGGACAGGTAGGTATTAAGTTGGAATGTGTGTGTGTGTGTGTGTGTGTGTGTGTGTGTGTGTGTGTGTGTGTGTGTGTGTGTGCGTGTGTGTGTGTGTACTGTTATGCAATGCTGTACAGGTCTTAAAGTGCATTTCTTGTTTTCCCCCACAGCTGGTGAGGTGGGACAGGGTCCCTCCTGCATACAATCTGATGTTGTTGTCCATACAGACACCGAAGATGATGATTGTACTGTTGAGGCATAGGTGGGGTTGTTAGGGGCCAAAACAGTGCCATCATTTGACATCCCCCTCTTAGCCAGCCCGCACAGTTTCAGTGCCTATACATACCCCATCACCAGTGGCCATAGTGGAGGGACAGTTGACAATTGGTGGCAGTCCACAGGAGACTGTGGTATCCATGCCTACTGTGTCTGGTCACAGCAGGCATTGCCAGATGTCTGACAGGGCACCACATAGGAGGATGTCCCAGGGTGCTCGTGGTAGGGCCACTGGTCATTATTCCCCTGGCAGAAGTGCCACAACTGGTACCACCAGGTGCATGTTTCAGGCTGTCATGGGGGCACAGGCACATATGGAACTGTACACCAGACAGGGCCTGAGGCTGCAGAGAGCTGCTCTCACATCCGCAAGTGACAACTTCCATGAACTGTCTGGTTCCTCTGTGCTCATATCGAGGTCATGGATAGACGGGTTGGTGAGATGATGGGCCTCATCAATCATGGTTTGTCCATGCCTGAACATGTGGTGGGACTGCGGCGATGGCCATGTGGACATAGGCCAGCAACACCAAGAGCTGGTGGTCAACATGGACGTGCTAGGACACCAAGGCACTCCAATAGTGGCAGTACCAGCCACAGCACTGCAGGGGGGGTACTGTCCACACCACAGCAGGCCATGAGAAAGTAGTCCTGGACAGTCCAAGGAGGGACCTGGTTCCAGTGGACATCTGTCATCATTAGGGGAGAGTAGCACATTGAGGCCTGTACCTGGACATGCCCCTAGAACCCCTAGCAGGCACAGTCCATGTGTCTGTGGCCGTAGGTGGTGAATTGCACACCCTGCCAGGTATGGTCTGCAACTGTCCATAAACACCTGTATAGGGCAGCTACATGGCAGAACTGTGTGCATGCACACCCACACACTATATGAACACACCTAGGGCAACCCCATACCTACACAAATCACATTACCACACCCAGTTCAACTCATTACACCCCTCACCCACACACATGGTGTCAAATGTATGGCCCACCCTCGGCCTCTGGCAAACCAGAAACACACCCTGTGCATATAATGATACCTGTGCCACATCCCTGTCATCCATAACATCAATGCAGGGACAGGCTAATATGGTTCTGATGCACACAGTGACTGCACTACAGTGTACCAATGTACGGCAGTGTAACATGTCGTCAGGAGTAATGTTTAATGCATACATGTCAGGTAATGTAGCCATCCAGCAATGATGCGTTATAGCTGTTCGTAACACTGGTTGATTGTGGTCTCCATAATGTTATCCATTTATGTTGTAGGTGTGCATGTGTCAGCAGGAGGATGGTCTGCAGTCATATTCCCCAAGGGGTATGGCACTGTGGTGACACCATGGCTGTGACATATCCGGGGTACAGTTGAACACATGTCACAGGTTTGTATAACAGTTATTGCCTGTGCCACATGGACAGGTGATTCACTGGGACGTGTATAATCTGCAACCTGATGTAGACCCATCCACATACACGCACACTCTTACTTGGCAACACTGGGACTAGACCCCTACCTAGGTATGTAGTGCTACTGAGCTGTGTGGCTTTCATTGCACACACCACACAGCATTTAGGGTGAGGTGTGTTCCAAGTTACATGTTACATGCAGAACATCCCCAGACATGTACAGTATGGTAATGGGGGGTGTAATGGTTTTATATGGACAATACATACTGTGACATACTATCATATACACATTAAGAGACATATAACAGGCAGACACACATCTGAAAGACCTGGGCCTATCGGTGCTAACTAACTTGTCCATGTGTCCAATGTGTTACAGGTAGGCTGTGCACAGCACATGTATAACTGGGCTGGATTGTGGTATCAGTTACCTGTATGGTTGACGGAGACAGTGGTCACCATAAAGTGGTACATGGGAAATATACTGGATGTACCATGGAGTAATGACAGTGTACACAGCACCCACTTCCCCCAGTGGATATTGTATTCCCTGGAACCCATGATGACACTCTGACATACCCACCATCACACATTGCCCACAACTGCGATACCACCCATTGTATATCACAACAGTGGTACTACAGGGATGCATTGAATGCACATGCCACAGGCATAGTAGGGTGTTGCATTGTCATGCTTCACCTATGGGCAGCAACAACACTATCTGTGCTACTGTGTAGCAATGCATATTGTAATAGGAATATGTGGCCTCGGAATGCTGTACCCTACAGATATACAGACATGCACACATACACACACTTGCCAGAACTCAATGGGTATCCCATGCCTATTGACCCATTTGTACAACACTGTTGTGCTGGTACTGCAAGGGTCATGTAGCCGGTAGGGAGAGGAGCATAACAGGGTACATGTAATGTCCAATACAGCAGCAGCCACAACTGACTATGGCAATGGGTGTTGCAGTAGTTGTGAAGGCCCTCATGGAATTCCCAACTACAGGTGTACTAACACACAGACACTGCTATCCTCAGTAATACACACGTACACATGTGTCAGTACTGGGGTGCATCATTGCAGATGGTCATAGCTGTGTACCTGGCTATTATCCATGGAGAGATGGGTTGTGTAGGGGATGTGTGTACAGTGGTATCATTCCACCTGCCATGTGCCAGCAGGCAATCTATCAACAGACAGCACTGTGGTGACCCGCAGGGTGAGAGTGACATGCATCAGCCAATCCCCTGGGTGCCTCCTGCACATGGCCATTGAGATGATCCATTTGACATGTGTGCAACATGTATTACAACACATGGTTAGTGTCTGTGATGAAGACCTGTACCCAAGCATGGTCTGTTGACTGTGGTAGTATAGTGAAGGTACCCATGCCATGTGGTGTGTAGAGGGTGTTGTCTCCTATATGTGCCAGTTGTTACACAGCTGGGCAGACATGTCAGTATCAATCAAGCATAGGTTGCCTGTACATATCCCAGCTGGATACCTGCCATCTGCACAGCTGTACAGGGACTGACAGTCATCAGTTTGGCAAGTAGCAATGCAGTAGGATGAATGTGTCAACAGATAGACATTTGACAACAGTATATATGCCATTACTACACGTTGGAAGCCCTCACGAACATGTGCTGTACAGATTGTAGTCTACAGTTACATTCCACATGTCAGATCATTATCCAGTAGGGAATATATACTGTGACACAGCTCACACACCAGGAAATGACAGGGAGGTCTCAGAGTCCAGCTATGCCTGCAGGTGTGCTTGTTGTCAGTACTACATTTAGCACTCTACTCCTTCCTAGGAAAGCACTGTCAACAGTAGTGCCACCATGGTACTCTACATGCCAGTGTGACAGCACGTACCCTGAATTACTACCCCTGTATGTAACATATTCACATGGATAAGAGTGCTGTACAGGTCTCATATACTTGTGTGCCCCAGACATGACACTCACACCCCTCGCTGCTGTAAAGACAGCGCAAAGACACATGTGTTGTACACAGCATTACATACAGTTATTAAAGATGTCTTTACCCTGCTATGTTATCTGACTGGGATGTGAGCACTGGTTACCAGGGCTGAGCCATGCTTAGCAGATATCAGCATTGCTGCAATTTAACAGTTAAGCAGATTTGCGCACCGGTAAGCGAAGCCTACATAGTGTAAGAGCCCATACATTTAACCGTACATTAGCACCACATAGCTTTGCGCAAACCCACTTAAAGCTTCTCAAAACTGCCTAACCACTCTGTATCTGACAGCCCTTGTTCTGCCCAGCAACAAAATAAACAGCCCTTGCAGGTCTTGAACCAAAGACCCTTTACACTGTAGTCACAACAGTTAATCACTACGCCATGACCACTGTGAAGACAGTTGTTGGTTTTCCAATATATCTGTCAATACACATATTGATTACTATTGAACAATTGCTTACGTCCACAATTGTGTAGCACTTGTTATTGATATTACTGTTGCAACACATATGTTGTTATTTCATAATGTACATATATCAGATACATATGGTGAGATTCATCTGGGAAGGTATACACAACCGTGATGTTTACACATGACAGGAATATGGAAATATACATATACATATGTTGATATATGTCTACATGTACATACACATGTATATTCATACATATGTCTGTCTACACATCTGTATAGTGCATTATATATATATATATATATATATATGACCATGTGTAGATCTCTTTGTGTATGTATATATATATATATATATATATATATATATATATATATATATACATATATATATATATATATATATATATATATATATATATAAAAATATATACATATATATATATATATATATATATATATATACACACATGTATATATATATATATGTATACATATATGTATATATCTATATATCTATATATATATATATATATATATATATATGCAAATCTGATGTGTACAGATATACCTATGTATGCTGATATATATAGATAGATATCTATAACTATATGTGCATACATATCTATTCAGATATACCCATTTATGTCGATATATCTGTAGATATCCATAAGTATATGTGCATATGTATCTATATCTGTATATGTGCAGACATATTGCTATGTATATGTATATATTTGAGTGTTTATATGTGTGTGTATATATATATATATATATATATATATATATATATATATGTATATGTGTATACATCTGTATAGATATATGGATAAATATATGTACATATATGTTTACCATATGTCCAGAACATGGAGTTGAGTCCTACCTCAGCACCAATAGTCCCAACCATTTAGTCAAGGGTATGTCATGTATGTATTGCAGGTATATATGTAGACTGTTGCTACTGTAATAGGGGTTGTCTTAACAGACGTGTGTGGGAGGTCACATCTGCTTTTGACATGTGCACCATTGGCTACTGACAGACATCCTACAGACATTATAGTACAGTATCACTGCTGGCACAGTAATAATCCTGTGGACTACAGCAGAGATATGACCAATATATGTGGACAGTGTGGCACTCTGTGGTCAGTCCAGAGGTGTACACATATCCCCTTCATGCGAGACATGTGGACCATGCCTCCCAGTGTGGATGTTAATAGCCATGTACATGGGTATATCATGTAAATACTGGACTACATATGCCCACACAGTTTATGCATGCACACACACCAGTCTGTCCTGACAAATAATACTTGGTGGTGCACATACTACCCAGTAGTTAGTGACATACATCTGTACAACATCTGTACAACATCCCACTGCTTTGTCAGAAATACACAACAGTTATGGTGGCCTGGCAGCAGTATGTCTTGCAAATAACTGGACATAACAGCACACTGGGTAATTACACTAGTCTGCTAGGCATGTCACAAAGCACTGTGCAAACTACAGGCAGATTGCCACAACACTGGACTACATTTTGTATGGGGGAATACACATGTACCTGTGATTATAGCAGGCTCTACACGCATGTCACAGCACAGAGTAACAGACACCTGTGAGAAAATGCATACCCACATCCAATGTAAACACAACCACAGCCAGATATGGCACACAAGCTTAATATGATACTGTATGGACTGTCTGATAAACACCATCCTCATATGTGCCACTCACACACTAACCCTACATACACTGGGTTATGGAACTGTGTGGTCCAATGGCTGTCTGTGGTATGGGACATGTGTGTCTGGCCCTGCAGACATGTGAGCCAATACAGTATCATACACTGGAGCAGCATGCAACATCAGATAGAACAGGACCAAGAACATCTACCACAGTGTGTGCACAGCCCAAGGTACATATGCATAATACACATAGTGTCGGCAATCACCCTAAGTACACAGACCCCAGTACTGTACACACAACCACAGAATTGCCAAGTTATGTGCTCAGAAATAAGCCCTACTATGCATAACATGTCTAGCAGTCTGATATCTGACTGGCTTGTTATCAGGTATGATGTCAATAAATAATGGTGTACAGGACATATGCACCTCTTACTGCATGACATATGTACAAAGGTTGACAGACTTGTGGCTGGCGCTATGAACACTGCCTCAGTATTGGCATGTTGCTGTGATAACCTCATACATTTACTGTCGTACCAGGATTTGTTGTGACATATGTCTTATGAGGGATATGAAGTCAGTAACTCTCATGGCTGTCACCATGTACTGACTGCAGTCCTCACACTATGCTTCTGTATTTCTCAGATAGGTGTTCTGAGAGTAACAAAAGAAACAAAAGGCTCAACACACTGCCCAGTCTGCAGATGACCTTACAGATGGGAGTTTCCTCAAAAACATAGCACTGTCATGACAGGTATTAAAACATGTAGACCAGGCATATCCACACACACCCTGCTAAACTGACATTACTCCAAATGCAGAATAGCAACACTTACATTCAGTAATCATGTCAGGCACATCCCCCTCCTATCTGTTGGCCTGTTTCCACAGTGTATGTTGTTAGAGGTAAATTCCAAAACCATCTGTGATTATGTTTGCCAAACACAAGATCTAGGTCCTGCTCACAGTGAATGAAAAGGCCCAACACCAACATGATGTTTCTAGATACTGGAGTGAGTTTCCATGCAATTGGCTATTGGTATGTTACCACAGATGTTCCACATGCAATCAGCTAGAGGAGGACTGCAATTCATGCAGAGGCCATCAGCTGATCATGAGCATCACTTGCAAAACACAAGGTGCTGGCTAAGCAAAGCAGGTGTACTTCTCCACATCCACCAGAGAGGGAGTGAGAGAGACAGAGACAAAGTAAATCAGGGAGGGGGTGGGAGAGTAAAACATATGCATGCTTGTGACACACACCTACCAGATTGGTGTCTCAACCCCCTGACTGATTATGTGTTGCTATCACATGTCTATACAGTTACTGCATGAACCACACAGCTTACATGTTGATGACCTGTCCAAACGTATATGTGATGGTGAGGACATCTGCAACAGTGATATAGTAGTGATATGGTAGGTGTAGTACACGTTCCTGTCCACATGAACAGGTGTCAGCATCAACACGGGCACACTCTCTCAAGGACTCACACACATTGACAAACTTGGCAGGATCAGGAATACACTTCCTGACTAGTTTGTTTGCCACAATACAGTAATGCGCAGGTATCACATGCACCACAGGGGTTTTCCGGAGGTTATATGGGCAAGGGGTATGTGAAGGTGTCTGACAGACAGCATGCTTCAGTATGCCAATGGGAGTTGCAGTGAGTGTGAGTGTGGTCAAAAGCATCATACACCACACACACAGACACAGGGTGCCAGTACTGACATGCATGGGTGCACTGCTTCATGGGTGTGTAGTGGTTGACTGTGCCAGAAGGCTATACATGGCTAGGTGAAGGGTATACCTTGGCATTAGGCCACATGACAATGGTCTGCAGTGTGGCTCAGGGGTGTAGTGTCTGGATTGGCCCACATAGGTGGGTATTGTATTCACCATCCAGCCACCTGGGTTACTATTGTGTTTAGCCAGTGCTGTGCAATACTTGCCATGTATGTGTTCTTTAGTCCATGACATGGACGGTGTCTGGGATGTGCACATCCCACATGCATGTACAGTGACATGTGGAACTGTACCTGGGGTGTCTGGCCCATGTTGTGTACGCAGATTGTTATAATTGGATGTGCCAATCCTGGATTCATGTGGCAGGAACTGGCAATGGACATCAGGTTGACCCTGCACCTATATTGATAGCATGATATCGGTATTCCCTGGTGTCAGTGGCATCTGTCCATACAGAGCATGTGTTTAAGGCATGGTATGTCCTTTGTGGGTCACATTTGATGGCACCACAGGTGCTGCAGGTGTCCAGTGGAGAACATAGTGAAGGCACAATGTCTGCAAGTATGTGCCTATTGTACTGGTGGACAGGGTGCCATGCCCTCTGTAGTCCACTGCAGTGATGCCATGGTTACTATCTGTGGGCAATATGCAGGGTACTACCAAGATAGCGGTTTTTGCCTAGACAAGTGTGCTTGTGTATGAGACATGGGTTGAGAGTGTTCTCTGGGTAATACAAGGGTTGCTTACTTTGTTCACCAGGCCTTGATGTCACATGTAGGGGTATGGATTGGCACCCCAGCCTCTTAGCTATTTGACATCTGTTATCTTTGTAAGGTGGACATTGTGACATATAATAGGGCCACCATATATGAGATTTGAAAAACTGGCTACACAATGCGTCCAGTTGTTGCACACTCACAGCCACCCCCACACAGGATACAAATGACAAACACAGACACACCCACATACTTGTCATGTCTGGGATTAGAACTCCTACCTAACTAGTTTATGACACTATAGCATTACACAGTTATAGGATGCACCATGGAGATTATTGGACTACTCCTTCCCCAAAGTTGTATTTCACTGTGAATGACACCAGCAGGCTTGCCAAAGAAGGTCAATGGAGGTTGTAGTGACTGTAAATGGCCTCAAAAGCATTGCACCCTACACAGACAATGAAACACACACACACACACACACACACACACACACACACACACACACACACACACACACACACACACAAACACAAACATCCACACTTGCCATGTCTGGGAATAGAACCCCTACCAAACAACTACAGCACTACGCTGTTACAGAACATGCCACAGAGATTACTGGAGTGCTTCATCCCCAAAGGTGTATTTCACTGAGAATGACATCAGCAGGCTTGCCAAAGTAGGTCAATGGAGGTTGTAGTGACTGTGAATGGCCTCAAAAGCATTGCACCCTACACACAGACAAACAAACACACACACAAGCATCCACCCTTGCCATGTCTGGGAATAGAACCCCTACCGAACTACTATATCACACTACAGCATTACACTGTTATAGGATGCACCACAGAGATTTCTGTGCTATGCCTACCCCAAAGGTGTAGTTGAAAGTGAATGACAGCAGATTTGTCAAAGTAGGTCATTTGAATTGTAGTGAGTGTGACTAGCCTAAAAAGCACTGCTCCCTACATAGACAGAGACACACACACACAAACACACAGTTGCCATGTCTGGTATTAGAACTCCTACCTAACTAGTTTATTACACTACAGCATTACACAGTTATAGGATGTACCATGGAGACTACTGGGCTACTCATTTCCCAAAGGTGTATTTCAAAGTAAATGACATCAGCAGGCTTGCCAAAGTAGGACATTTAAATTGTAGTGAGTGTGACTAGCCTGAAAAGCATTTCTCCTACACCGACAGAGACACACACACAAACAGTCGCCATGTTTGGGATTTGAACTCCTTCTTAATTAGTTTATCACACTACAGCATTGTGCAGTTATAGGATGCCCCACAGAGATTACTGGGCTATTTTTTCCCAAAGGTGTATTTCAAAGTGAATGACATCAGCAGGCTTGCCAAAGTAGGGCATTTGAATTGTAGTGAGTGTGACTAGCCTAAAAAGCATTACTCCCTACACAGAGACACACACACAAAGTTGCCATGTCTGGGATTAGAACTCTTACCTAAACAGTTTATCACATTATAGCATTACGCAGTTATAGGATAAGCCACGGAGATTACTGAGCTACTCCTGTCCCAAAGGTGTATTTCAAAGTAAATGACATCAGCAGGCTTGCCAAAGTTGGACATTTGAATTGTAGTGAGTGTGACTAGCCTAAAAAGCATTGTTTCCTACACAGACAGAGCGGCGCACACACAAACGTACTGACACAGTTGCCATGTCTGGGATTAGAACTCCTACTTAATTAGTTTACCACACTACAGCATTACGTAGTTATAAGACACACCACGGAGATTACAAGGCTATTCCTTTCCCAAAGATGTATTTAAAAGTAAATGACATCAGCAGGCTTGCCAAAGTAGGGTATTTGAATTGTAGTGAGTGTGACTAGCCTAAAAAGCATTGCTTCCAACACATACAGAGACACACAGTTTTCATGTCTGGGATTAGAAATCCTACCTACTTAGTTTATCACACTAGAGCATTACACAGTTATATAACAGGCCATGGAGATTACTGGTCTACTCTTTTCCCAAAGGTGTATTTCAAAGTGAATGAAAGCAGGCTTGCCAAAGTAGGGCATTTGAATTGTAGTGAGTGTGAATAGCCTAAAAAGCATTGCTCCCTACTCAGAGACACACAAACACACACACATTTGCCACATCTGGGATTAGAACTCCTACCTAACAATTTTATCACACTACAGCATTATGCAGTTAAAGGATGCACCACAGAGATTTCTGGGCTACTCCTTTACCAAATGTGTATTTCAAAGTGAATGAAACCAGCAGGATTGCCAAAGTAGGGCATTTGAATTGTAGTGAGTGTGACTAGCCTAAAAAGCGCTGTTTCCTACACAGAGACACACACACACACACACACACACACACACACACACACACAACTTGCTATGTCTGGGATTAGAATTCCTACCTAACTAGTTTATCACACTACAGAATTACACTGTTATAGGACACACCACAGAGATTACAGGGCTAATTCTTTCTGAAAGGTGTATTTCAAAGTGAATGACATCATCAGGCTTGCCATAGAAGGGCTATGCGGAGAGCAGTGTGTGTGCATGGGCCCACAACCCATTCATCTAGAGGTAGACGCACTGCACTCAGGCACACGCAGGTTTATATTCTGCAGGTACGTGTATAGAACTGCTAGATGACTACTGCCTTGTACAGTCATGTTGCACAGCCAGCACTAGCACCACAGAGTCTTTAATGCTGAGGGATACCAGTGGCTAATTTCTACAGTGAGTGACATGTACACATCATGTGGCTGTAGCCATTTGGCTGTGTGCTGGGTGGAACAAACCTGATGGAAGGCTGTTTGTCACTGTCACTCTCTTCCATACATCTATGTATGTGCACATTTGGCATATTAAAGTGTGTTATCTTTGGATATATGTGTGTGTATTCCTATCCAATGTGTGTGCAAAGCATGACTGGTGCATACTGAGGAGTGTATGCTCTAACATCTGCAACTGTCAGATATGTATGGTCCACTGTTGTTGGCAGACATGGGCTTCATTTATTTGTGTGTGAGCATGCCTAGTATGACCATTCAGTATGTTGTTGTCTGACATTGCTTTCATTTCTTTAAGTGTGAGCATGCCCAGTATGCCCTTCTGCATTGAATGTGTATATCCATTCCAGGTAGTTTGTACTCCAGTGCAGACCTTTGTGCTCTACACCTACAGCTAGCAAACTGTTTCTGCAGGATATCTGTAGATCAGTTGGCAATATGGGGTCAAACTGTGCAAGGGATAGTGTGTACTGTAGGTGATTGTGTCTGTGCTGCTTCTGCTACATGGTACTGGTGTTAGCAGAGATACTCAGACATGTGTACTGTTATACACTGTGATGTTTTATGTCCTCAAGTACTGTCAGGTGGACATTTTTGTTCGCAGTGATGTCCTGGGGAACACAGGGTGAATGCAGCTGTGTCCAGTATTGTGGTCAAATGCCTACATATTCATGTAAAGTTATGCCATTCTGGAGGGGGAGCTGCAGACACTTGCTGCTGGGTCAGTGTATCCAGTTCAGCACCTTGGTACAGTGATGGAAGAGGATCCCATACTTGTACCATGGATCGACGTGACAGTATGGCCTTATCTTGGTGTGGCAATACCTCACAGCTGTACTGATTCACACATGTTACCCAGAGGCAGGGGTCATAAGTCAGGACGTTACCCCTATTATGGTGTATGGGCAGATTTTTAGCCACCTAGTTTTGTGTTTGCAGCCAGGGATAGTATGTGCACATGGCTGTGTGTCGTATTTTGCACATTCCATGCTGCCCATGCTCCCACCCCCACTATTATTCTATCCTCTTCCATACATTATGCATACATACTCTGATACTTTCTCTATATTTATCACCTCATCACAGCTGTGCTTTGGTTTTGGTCCACAGTTTATGCAGTGGGTCATGGTGGGCATGTTACTGTGGTTTGTCCACATGGTCTTGCATATGGCTTATGTGGAGTGTGTTATATTGTTATTTGGGTGTCCATGACATAGCATACATTGGCAGTACGGGTGAGATTCAGGCTTTTGGCAGAAGCCTGTAGGCCATTTGGTGATGATGTAGGCCAGCTGTAGCAGGCTATTGCATTCTGTCAGTCCTACAGTCCCAGACTGCCATACAGTATATTCCCCTGGGGTGACAGGGTAGGTGTGCTAGGTGTTCATGACAATACTTTCTATCACTATTGATCAGGTGGTGTAGATGCTGGCAGGGTGCTGCTTACAGCTAGGGACACACCTGCATGGGACACCTGCACTGCATGCTGCATTCTTTTGCTATTGCCTTACACAAGTGGAGGTCATATTGTACCCATTCCCAACAGCAGGGATAAGATGGGAGATGTACCTGTTGGTGGTGCTTGGGTGAGCTAGGTGCATGTGTGCTATGGACACTACTTGCATCTGACTCACAGATATGCATGAGGCATTCCAGTTATGCTGGCTTGTGCAGGGGCATCAGCCATTTCCCAATACATCAGTCCTATCACCTTTGTGATCTGCAAGTGTTCGGCCAGATGACATTGGTATTCCCTACTACAAGTCCAGATGATGAGATGCATACCTGCATGTACAATTCCAAGGGTGTGTCCATTTCATGGTTACACATTATATACTGTATGTCTGGGGTACTTTTCCCTGTGTACTCCTTGCATATCTAGGCCAACAGTCATGCCATGTCCATCTTTCAGATGGTGACACATATTACCGCCATACATTTACAATGGCTTACTGCTAGCATGTGTTATACTGGGGAGCATTGTCTTTGGCACTGCAGTTGTGAGGCCTTGGCCCTGTCATTGGCAGTAGTGGGCAATGGCCACTAGGTCAAATCACAGCATGCATGCATACTGACCAGTCTCACACAATATGAAACACACACCAACCTAACACACGCATACCTGCATATTGTACAAATGCTACAATCTATCCTGCTTCCTTGGCCACCTCAGGTCATCTGTGCTCCACTGGTATTATAAATACACATACATGTTACTATATGACTACATCGGATTGGAGGGGGGGCACATCTGACTGTTACTACATTTCTACATAGGATTGGGGGGGCACACCTGACTGTTACAATGTGTCTACATCGGATTGGGGGGGAACAACAGACTGTTACTACATTTCTAAATAGGATTGGGGAGCACAACTGACTGTTTCTGCATTTCTACATAGGATTGCAGGGGAGCACACCTGACTGTTACTACAGTTGTACTTAGGATGGGGGGGCCGACCTGAATGTTTCTACATTTTTACATAGGATTGCGGGGGACACACCTGACTGTTACTACATTTCTACTTAGGATTGGGGGCACACCTGATTGTTTCTACATTTTTAGATACAATTGCGGGGGACACACCTGACTGTTACTACATTTCTATTTAGGATTGGGGGGGCCCACCTGACTGTTACAACGTATCTACATCAGATTGGGGGGAACACACCAGACTGTTACTACATTTCTACATAGGATTGGGGGTTGGGAACACCTGACTGTTTCTACATTTCTACATAGGATTAGGAGGGCACACCTGACTGTTTCTACATTTCTACACAGGATTAGGGGGGGTGGCACACCTGACTGTTTCTACATTTCTACATAGGACTGGGGAGGCACACCTGACACTTGTATACATTTCCTATGACTGTACTGGTATGTCAGGTACTCCATTTCATTCTGTATTCTAACCTATCATGCTGACTAGAGGCATATCAGTGTACTACAGCTATTTGGTTTGATTGACCTACATATCAGTTTCTGACTTCCTAACCTTCAGAATTAACATCCCACTGCCTGACCTGATGTAGTCTGTCTGTGTAGGCCTGGGGGGGGGGTTACCCATAGGCAACATTCAGAGGCCTTAGCACAGCCTTTGTTTGTGTTTGTCTACACCTGTCCTGCTGGCTGAGACTGTTGTTGGGTATGTAACCTCCCTGACTGGCATGTGTGTATCATATGGACACATGTGGCCCAGCACATTTCCTGCAGTGGGTTTTGTCACCATGTGTAGTACTAGTTACTATGGTGACACCAGTATTTGTTACAGATCTCATGCTGCCACTGTAGGTGTCTACTATATGCTGGCATCCCATTCAGCCTCCCATTTACCTTGCATGCTCACATCCATGTCATAGATACACATAACAACACATACTACTCCATTCGGCAATTGGTAAAGAGAGTGACTTACCTTGTGGGTGTGGCAGTATTGAGGATGGTGCTGGAGGGCTGCCTATGTTGGATGCACATAGTACACTCCCTATACATGGTTGAGCACAGGTAGTGTCATGTTTGGCATCCCTTTTACTGTATGTGCGAGTCAGAGAGAGGTGTCATTCCCTGGGTCCCTACTGTGTCAGTATATGTGCTATGCATTGCCTCTTTGCCAAGGCCAGGGCATACTGGGCATGCCTCCATCTGCCTACTGGGGCAGGCTCAGGTTGTTTCTCCTCCGAGTCACTCTGTGCCTCTGCAGGCCTTGGCATTGGTGGGGGGCTGTGTGGCCTTGCCCTATGCTGTTCCTGTTATCTATGTTACTATTACTTTTATACTTCGTAATTCTGGAGCTTTACTCCTCAGGTCTCCAGTGAAAAAGGGCACCTGCCCAGTTGGACTAACCCAGTCAACAAATGTCAAATAAATACATTTTCTACATACACTGATATATATTGTGTAGCATGGCACATATGGTGCCAATTTGAGTACATGTAGCTGGTGAGTACTGCAAGGTTCCACTGGATGTGTTCAGGCACTGGAACAGTGACTTGAGCATCCCAAACACATGCTTTATTATAATTCTGGTATGTGCATGTGCCTCATTATGGAATTCTTGTTCGGGTGTGTGTGCATTTTTGATGGGTGTCATCAGCCATGGCTCCAATGCGTAACCAGTATCCCCCACTGGGTTACCCTAAGGGATGTCCCCATAAGCAAATCTCTGGTACAGCTGTGTCAGAAGCCAGATGTGGGAATCATGATAGCTTCCAGGGCAGCCAGCACACACATTCATTAAAATGCCCTGGGCATCACACATGACCTGGCAGTTGATGGAGGGGAAGCCCTTGTGGTTGATGTTGACCCTACCCCACTCACCGGATGGTGCTTTGATGCATATGTGCATGCAGTTTATAGCACCCACTACCTCAGGGTATTCTGCTATTTGGTGGAAGAGATGCATATTGCTGGCCAACGCCTCATGGGTGTTGGGGAAATATACGTGCTCACTGGCATGTGCTGACATGGCATCCAGGAACTGGTGGAATACACTGGATGTTGATGCCTGTGAGATCCCCATGATATCCCCAGTTGGCCTTTGGGAGGTACCTGTGGCTAGTATTCCTAGGCCTACACATACCTTGTATCCACTGGAATGGGTTCCCCTCTGTTAGTTCTGTGTGTCAGGCATGGCCGGCACAGCTCAACAATTTGCTGTAGGAGACCCCTGTCCACCCTATAGCGCTCCACTATCTCCAGCTCATATAGCCCCCAGTAGGTTACCCTGGATCTGTACACCCTTCTCCATCTTCTCACTGTGGGTTGGTCGACAGCATTCTCATCCTCACCACCCTCAGCCTCTTCCACCTGTTGATGTCTGATAGCTGCTGCAGCCCCTATCATTTTGTTGTTTTTGTTTGTTAAAATTTCCTTACTTGTATACACCGGTGGTGTAGAGTATGTCAAATAAAACAGACGGAAAGGTGTTTGCATAGTTTATAGTAGTGTTCTGGGCTGGGCTGGTCTGCTGCCCGTGTAATTGACTGATTCTGATACATTTCACCTGCCAGCTATGCTAGTTCTCCTAGATTACCATCCTACTGATGTTTTCCTTTCCCATTGCCTTCCTGTTTAAGCCTGGGTGAGCACCATGCAAACACAATGCTCAAATGTGCACAGAGCTGCTATTTCCTGGTTTACTTTTTTTTTCCCTTTAAAACCTGGTGTGTGGCATGCACACTCGCTTAGGCAATGTAAAGAGTGCTAGGCAGCCTCAGACACACACCCCTGCATATCTCAGCTAAGCTAAGGGCAAGCCTGAGCCACAGGACTCCTATCTGCTTACAGTATGCCTGACACCCCCCCCCCCTCCCATGATGTCAGCTAACTCCCAGACTTGCACCAAGCTATTCCTGCTCTTACATTGTTGGGTGCTGACTAGCATTTGCATAGGATTGCCTGCTGATGCATAGTTACAGGTCCCACACAGAGCCTCCCCCTTAGCAACCACTATTCACTGGCCATGTTGTCTTCTGCCCGCCATTGAGTATAATGGCAAAATAGTGATTTTGGTTAGAATGCTTATTTTAGTTTTTTTTTTATTTTTCGCCCGATCCCATTTACGCTCTGCTGCCCTACGCTTAAAAAGCCAAAATCGGCTAAAAAAAGTTTTGTTTTTTTTTTTGCAACTGTTTTCCATGCCAATGGCCATATATTTGGCCATTGGCATGCTTTCAACATAAATATCCATCCTTTATTCGGAGCTGTCATGGCTCCGTTTTGTAGTTTGCAGAAATGTACTCGGTTACTAACCGAGTACATTTCTGCAGATTACACTAGTCCTGCACGGCCGGCTGCCAGCTTCCTGGATCGCAAATTCATCTCATTTGCATGGATTTCACCTGCAAATGGGGTAATTTGCATACAGGAGCTGAGTCCGTGCAGGACTAATGCAGGATGGCTTGTGCACATCCCTACAGCTTATTCCTGGGTCGGACGGCAGACATATTGCCTGCTGGAGCCCCTGCACTAAGCCTGCACACTGTGCAGGGCTTGCTGAATGCAGGGGCAAATTTTGCACTTATTGTGTTATTCGTGTTTATATTTTGTTAACCCAGAATACTATATATGTATATTTGTATTTTAACTTATTCGTGTTTATATTTTGTTAACCCAGAATACTATATATGTATACTTGTATTTTAACTATTATTCTTGTACATATTTATGTTACTATTACTTTTATACTTCGTAATTCTGGAGCTTTTCTCCTCAGGTTTCCACTGAAAAAGTTCACCTGCCCAGTTGGACTAACCCAGTCAACAAATGTCAAATAAATACATGTTATACATACATATATATATATATATATATATATATATATATATATATATGTGTGTGTGTGTGTGTGTGTGTGTGTGTGTGTATATATATAAATATATCTATATATATATATCTATATATATATATCTATATATATATATATATATATATATATATATATATATGTGTGTGTGTATATATATATATATATATATATATATATATATATATATATATATATATATATATATATATATATATATATATATATAATGCCAATTGTTTTATTTTCTGGGAAATATATTTTAACTATTAACTCTTATACTGTATTAGGATTACAGGACTGTTTTTTTTTCAGTCTATATCAGAATATTGACATTTCAAAATGTCAAAGCACCTTTATTCGACAAGAAACTGTCGAGCGCTGAGTTTGTCGAATGGCCAAAACACCAATTTCTTTCCAAGGGAAAGAAATTGGAAGGCCAACAGACAACACGATATAAAAACAAATGTATTTAAGGGGGGACTTTGCCCCCACACCCCCCCTAACTAAATATTCTAACTCCAAGACCACACTACATTTGGGGAAAGAGCAGGTGTGACAGAACGGCCAACCAATTTCTTTCCCTTGGAAAGCAATCAATGTTTTGGCCATTTGGCAAACTCAGCGTTCAACATTTTCGTGTTGAATAAAGGTGCTTCAACATTTTCAAATGTCGATAATCTGATATAGACCCATATTTTTTGTAAGCAAACAATTTTACTGAAAGTAAATACTGATTAATGGAGCTTTTTAGTCAGACAAGTTTAAAATAAAAAAAGTAAAACATTAAAACACACCAGCTTTCCAGATAACAAAATGTAACCTTTTGAATAATGTGTAGTCGAAAAATAAATAAATCTTTGCAATGACAAAGCAGTGTAAGAGAACGTTGTGTAACTGAACAGCTGAATTACAAACTGAGTCATCTGAATGTTTAAGCCATTGATTCATCTGAACTAAGGATACAATGTTAGACATAGGCATCCGATTCTGCAGTAGAATGGGGCAAAGCAAATACTGTGTAGGAAGTAATACGTACATAAACAGCAATGAGGAGACATACCATAACAGGTAATAAGTATTGTGGGGCTCACACCAGAGTCCATGCTTAAAGAAAACCTAAAGCAATATACAGCCAGTACAAAAAATATGCTCAAAGAAATGTTAAGTAATGCCAAGACATTGCAGGATTCTAACAAAATAAACAAACAGTAGGGTGACCGTACATTAATTCATGCCACAGGAGATACTCAGCAATGCAAGACACTGTAACTGAACTACAACTAAACCCTATATAGAACTGTGCCAATACAAGATTCAATGTGTGAAGAGATGTTAAACAAGGGAAGGGCGGTACAATAAGATGCAGTTTAAGATGAGAATATATTCTGGAATGAAGATACTCAGACTGTCCACGAGTGTCCATGTCCTACCAGAATGCTAGATAATCATGATTTTAAAATATCTCCATACTATCTTATCTTCTTGATGGAGCTTCAGTCTTGTAGATGTGTTCTTTGGGAGTGAGTAAGGCTGGAGGTTTTTTCCATTCCAAGGGATTCCCAGCTCAGGCTCTTCTGCCCACATATTACTACAGAAGCTGCTTCACGAGAGTCTGAATCAGCCAGTTGAAACATTCTGTAATCTGACATTCAATAAATGAATCTCTTGGAAACACTGGACAGTGAAAGGAAAACTGCCTAGATCTTGCTTGCCAGGATATATGGGCACAGAAATAACGTGAAACCTTATTGCTTTATTTACTGTCTGAAATGGTGTGTTTGTACGTGCTAAAAAGTTTTCATATTCACACTTTTGGAAAACAGCAGAAAGTTATCAGTAGCTGTTTTCTACATTTGTTAACAATTTGTACCATTGTATATGTTCTCACCATGTCTGCATTTGTTTTCTGTGGGGACTCAGGAATATCTTTGGGAGGAAACCAAATTGTCCATATACATTGCATTTCCCCACAATCTTATAGCCTGGGTCATGGCTGAAAATGGTAATGAATTAAAAAAAAGTTATGAGACATGAAACATAAGTGGAGATACACACGCAGATACACTACTGTGCTTCAACCCCCCCCTTGACTTTACTATAAGTAGAACTGCCCACAAATGCTGAGCAAAGAAATTACAGATCAGCATCACTGCAGCTACAGTGGCATATGGCAATGTCATTTTCTATCTTTGGTGTGTGACCATGTATTCATACACAATTGTGTATGCCTATGTGCACAGATAATATATTTATGTGGATGTGTCTGTATGCTGTATGTATGATGGATGCATTCATGTTTCTGCATGCCTCTCCGGAGTTACAAACTTTACAGTTTTATCTTGCAGTTTGAGTAGATATGTGCTTATACTGAAGCATACACTGCTATGGATGTGTCTTGATGGGGGTTCAGATAGCCTGTTGGTAATTGGTTGCAAATGCATTGCAGTGTCCCATTATTATGACAGCCTTGGTACTTAGTAAAGTTGGCTATGAACTGCGTTAGTATCACCACTCATGCAGACAAGCGTATTGGACAATGCTCTACCAAAGGAAGACTAGGAGCATAGGAACATACCTCAGCTGTAGCCAAGGTACTCTGAGCATGGGAGTGTACCTCAGCTGCATCTGTGGTGCTTCACTTGAGAATGGGAACATACCTCAGCTGTAGCAGTGGTACTCTGACTGAGCATGGGAATGTATCTCAGCTGCAGATGTTGTGCTCTGAGTATGGGAATGTATCTCACTGGTAGCCATGGTCCTCTGACTGAGCATGGGAACGTATCTCAGCTGCAGCCATGGTGCTCTGAGCATGGGAACATACCTCAGCTGTAGCAGTGGTGCTCTGATTGAGCATGGGAATGTATTTCCTCTGCAGCCATGGTGCTCTAACTGAACATGGGAATGTATTTCAGCTGAAGCTGTGGTGCTCTGACTGAGCATGGCAACATACCTCAGCTATAGCAGTGGTGTTGTAATTAAGTGTGGGAACATACCTCAGCTGTAGCAGTGGTGCTCTTATTGAGCATGGGAACGTATCTTAGCTACAGCCATGGTGCTCTGATTTTATAAATCTCGTTTGGGTTATTTTTATATACTTCCTAGTGTACTGGCCCTACACATTAAGTAGCAAATCTAGGAGTCCTGGCCAGTATTCTTAAAAACAGCCATCCTCAAAAATGTGTGCATGCTTTTTGTTTGCTGACCAAGGTAATGTATTTATCCAAAAATGGATCAGTTTCAGACACTGTAGAAATTACATTTACTGAGACAATATTTCTGTCAGCGCTAGATATCCATTTTAGAATTCAAGACCTTTGGACAGTCATAATTACAAACTAACCATTTACAGCATTACTCAGCCTCTACAGTTCAAATAAAGTACTCAAAATTAACAGTCCAGCAGTTGGTGAAGATAACTGAGGATGAGAGTGGCTAATGAGCTGCTTCATGTGGGTGCAGGGTTTGATTCCCTAAACCTTCATTTGCCTACTGTATAACCTTGAGCAAGCCACTTAACCAGACAGTGCTGTGGAGCAACTGGGAAATGAAGCTAGGTTCAATGCTCGCCTGCACTGCATGCCTAGTAACTACTTATAAACCAAGATTTGTGCCATTTAACAGGAAGAGGAAAAGGAAAGTAGCAAGTAGTTCTAGCAACTAAAATGTGAGGAAAGATGTAGCATGCTGATCAAGTAATAGTGGTGTGATCAAAATAACTAACATTTCTCAGTAAAATAATGTGCTAGATAACTGCGGAACTGCATTAAAATCAGACAGCCTTCCAAGACAGAATGCAAAAAAAATCAAGATTTTAGACCAGTTACAAAATGGTTAGCAGACTAAATTTTATTCTGTGGATGTCATAGGAAAATACATTCATTGGACTGATATGAGGTTGTATTAGATGAAGGTATATAAAATCATCCAAGGCAAATTTTGAGAGAAAAATCGCCAAGGACTCAAAAGACAATCATAAGGCCTTCTTTAGCTATGTTAGAAACCTAGGAGGAAACTCCCAGATATGCTCAGAATTAGTTCAAAATGATGTGAAGATTACTGAACCTACACACATTGCCAACATACTGGCTGACAGGTTCAGTGCAAACTTCTTCCCCCCCCCAAAAGGAGAGATATCTATACCAGAGGATTGTAGCCCCCCAAACATCTCCAACGCCCAGGTGAGAACTGCCCTCTCCAAGGCAAAAAACACAGCATCCATGGGACCGGATGGTGTCCCCGGCTGTGTGCTCCACAAACTCAATGAGGAATTAAACCCGCAGTTAGGACAGCTGTTTAATCTTAGCCTCACCACAGGATACGTACCCAAGGAGTGGCGCGCGGCGACTGTGGTCCCACTTCACAAGGGCGGTGCCTCCACAGACCCTGGTAATTACCGTACCATTAGCTTGACAAGCCTTATCTGCAAAGCCATGGAGAGGATCATAATGGAACTCATAAATAAAGACATAGGGAACTTGCAGACTTTGGATCCAACCCAGTTTGCCTTTGTCAAAGGCAGATCATGCCTTTTAAACTTGTTTGACTTTTTCGAGACAGTCACCAAGGCCATTGATGAGGGAAAGGCAGTCCATACAGCCTACCTCGACCCGGCAAAGGCCTTCGACACAATACCCCACTCAGGTATCATCGAAAAACTCATCAGCTTGAATGTAAACCCACACATCACAAGATGGGTTGCAAACTGGCTAAGTGACAGAACCCACATGGTCAGAGTTGCTGGAGCCATGTCAGACTCAAAGCCTGTCACAAGTGGTGTCCCACAGGGCTCAGTCCTGGGTCCACTCTTGTTCGGCATCTACTTTTCTGAAGTACAAGCAAACACAGGAGGGTTATGGCTGACAAAGTTTGCAGATGACTGCAAACTGGGCGCCATAGTCGAAAACACATCTGACACAGATATCCTTCAGAAGGGCCTCACAGAGATGGATAACTGGTGCCAGAGCCATGGCCTAAAGTTAAACGCCAAGAAATGCATAGCCATACCCTTCGGGAAAAATAAGGTTACCCCTAGCTACCATATAGGTGGCAATCCACTGAGCACAGAAGAAGTCATCAGGGATCTGGGGACCCAGGTTGACAGTAGCCTTCGCTTGACACTCATGTTGCTAAAGTAGTTAGGAAAACCTTCTACATTGCCCACCTGATCATGAAGGGATTCACATCTAGATCAAGGGAGGTCATCGTCCCCCTGTACTCATCACTCATTAGACCTATGATTGAGTACAATGCCCCATTCGGAATGTATCTGACCCGACACCTGCAGCAGCTGGAAAGGCCCCAAAAGTTCCTCACCAAAAGGATAAAGGGTGTCAAAAATATGTCTTATGCTGCCCGACTGAAAGAACTCCAGCTCTATTCAGTCTCATACCGCTTGCTCAGAGGTGACCTGTGCCTGACATATAAGGCCATGTCAAACCCAGATTTGATGAATATGCTTCACCTCAAAAAATCTAGATCCCTCAGAACCACAAGGGCGGAGACTTAAACCTTGACACGGTTATTAATAGAACGTGCTGGAGGGACAAATTCATCACCCAGAGACTCCCTATGCTGTGGAACAAAATCCCGGTACATGTGAGGCAGAGCACCTCGCTGGCCTTGTTCAAGAGGAATCTTGACCAATGGATGGGAGATCGCAGATATACCCCAGGGATTACTTCAGTGTCACTGCTTGACAGAGGCACAGCAAAATAATAGGCATAGTTTTATTCAAACTAAAGGGGTGGCGAAAGCCACATAACTATGGGCTAGGCTTATAAATGCCCTTGGGCAGATAGCCTAGTATGAACCTATGAACCTATGAACCTATGACTGATCTGCTTGCAAGCTAAGAACAGGACTCCAGTATCAAGAGTTTAAAACAGATAAATGCAAATCAGATCTACTCACTGTTCAAGAGACAGACACCTGGTTTTCTTACAAAAATTGTCAATGACATTTTCTGTGAGCAACTGATGTTAAAAAATGCCTACATTTTCTCTCCACTTTTTTAAAATAAATAGTATTTTAGATTAAAGAAACAATAAGAGCCAATACTTTAAGCCAATTGGACTTCTGACTTTTGGGGATGTAAACCATGTGCTTGGCCATGCCTAGAACAGTATTTTAAGATTTTGTGTGTGTTAGTCAAATTTGAGAACATGATCCAGCAATATAGGTTTGTAAAGAGTCCTGCGATATTGAACTTGTGTTTCTTGAACATTTGACAGCCTGCATACACCTGTTAAAGTATGGTCTGGTCAAAAGGATCATTACTTTGGTCATGCTAGTTTCCTGAGGAAAGACTTTTTTTAGAAAAAAATCAGGCAATATTAGAAACATCTACCCCACATGAGCATAAAGAATTATGCTGCTGTTGGAAAGATCAACTGGTAGACTGATAAAATAATGGAAGCGTAACGGACACTGATTCTTTCAGAACTTCTTGAGGATAAGAAAAATTAATTTTCATAAAGTAAGACTGGATATGAATTTAGTTTAAAACGCAGTCAAGCATTTTTGGCAAAATCCTGTGTACGTCACTTCTAGCAGATGGCATTTATTCAATATGGCCACCTTGGTTAGACATACATAAGCAACTCTACTGTAGTGATTACCCATGAGCTGTAGTATATTATGTACCAGTCCCACAGAGTTATTGTGCTTCCTTCTGTCAAAAAATGATGTAGAAGTCGACAGTGCATTCATCTAGTAGACTTCATCAGAACAGTGTTTCTTCCTCACTGTATCTAATGAAGTCTGATAGACAAAAGCACTGATTACTTTGAATAAACTGCACAACTTAAGGCTCAAAGAAAATAATTTTCTTTGTATTTTCATTGCTTGCTTTTCAGAACATGCGCATTCTACTCTGGTTAGCTATCTACCCTGGAAATATTTACAGGAATACAACAGTGGATAACTGCGAATACCGAGGTTGTTTCTTTTGTTTCTCCTTGGTGGTCCTTGGAAGACCCAGCTACTCTACTGTGTTTGGAGAGCCTATAAGAAGAACTATTCCACAACAGGTAGCCTAGATTTTTTTATTCTCTTTCAGCAGTAAAATATTTTCTTTCTGTATTATGCATTACCTACTGATATAGCACATTGAGTGTTCTTCACATGAATGTTTTTAGGATGGTACAGTTCCCCAAGCCTATATCTGAAGTGTCAGTATATAAAGTAAACTCTTTAATGAAATCAGGAGTTTTAACACAGGTTCAGAACACAGGAGCCCTTTTATTTCATTAAATGCCATGTGTTAATCAAGAACCATTACACTTTGACAGGAGTGTTCCTTTCATGAGATCTATCAAACAATGCAATAGTTGCTAAAGTAGGGTCTATATTAGAACAGTGAATGTTCTAAATAGTGAACACTTACATGAGTGAAAATGCAGGACCTCAAAAACTTTATTGTGGGGGGCTGTGCCCCCCCCCCCACACACACACATCCCGCTAAATATATATTCCAACTCCGAGATTGTACTACAGTGAGGAAAGGGCAAATATTCTGATCTTCACTGTACTGTGATAAAAAAAACTTTGAAGTCCTGCATTTTCACTCACATCAGCATTCACTATTTAGAACATTCGATGTTCTAATATAGACCTGCAAAAGTAGGCACACCATTTCTATAATACTCAGCTTGGCCAAAACAAAAAAAAAGTCTTTACCTGTCTCTTATAGGGTTTAGTTTAGTTTTTTTTTTTTTTTTTTTTTTTTTTTTTACCTATTATCTCTTTTTCCAGTAGTATGGGCTGGAAATCTCACTGTGCACTGGAAAAGGCCATCAAGGGTAAAAAAGCTGCTTTTTCCTTTGACAGAAAGGACAAGTGGTATGTGTAAGTATCCATTTACCAAAGTTGCCGTTGTCATGTATTTTACATTATCTAACCTCTCTACAACTCAGTTCTGGACATGGGATTACTATCAAACTCTGAAATGCTGCTTAGTTTGTAAAGTCGTTACAAAATTTGATACGTCCCTCAGGTTTAGGGTATAGTATTACTGGAGTGCTCCATTAACTCAGACTCCTCAAACACACCCAATTTAAAAAAAATTTTAACTGAGTACTCATAAAGTTTCCCTCCAGTTGCCATCTATGTATTATGTTCTGTCAACTTAATTCTCCCAAGCATCTCTGAAAACACTTGTTTATTTCTTCAGAAATGTTCATACTTCCTGCTGTTGTACTTTTGACAATGACTCCTCTGTCTGTACTTCAGGCAGAGTGTCCTTGATCTTTTTGGGAATTCCAGATTGTGAACTCTGCAGAATTCTTTACTTCCTTCAGTGGCTTCAATAAAGCTTTGTGGAAAATGTGGTCTACCTTTCTCTTTCCTAGCTATCTCGCCTTATAATATGATATACTTATCATGTCCTCTACCTCAACTCATCCCTGGCATTTATGCAGAAATTTGATTTCTCTAAAGGGCAATAAAACTAGCACCCTGTTTCCTTTAACCCAGACTTTTACAGGGTCTATATTAGATCAGCGAACTCTTAAAGAAGCGAATGCCGATTGATCAACCTTATTTTAGCGAAAGTTAGAAATATCGAAGCAACAGAAACTCAATTTTTTTTCCTAGGGAAAGAATTTGGTTGTCCGTTTCTGTTGCTTCAGTATTTTCAGTGCTGTGGTGGAAGGTTGCAGGTCGGATTCAGGTAAGTGTGCGATTGTGTGGATGTGAGTGTTAGGGTGGGTTAGGTGAGTTAGGGTTAGGGCTCGGGTTAGGTATGTGTGCGATTGTGTGGACATGAGGGTTAGGGCAGATTTAGGTGAGTTAGGGTTAGGGAGCGGGTGAGGTGAGTGTGCGATAGTGACGGACCTTAGGGTTAGGGTTTGGGTTAAGGTAAGTGGATAGTTAGTGGTGTGTGCATAGTTTAGTGTACGGTTAGGTGTCAGATTTTAGGTGTATGTGTGTGGATTTCTGTTTGTTTGGTGTGCTTGTGTTGTGTGTATGTGTTTTGGATCAGCGATTATTTTCCCTAAGAAAAAAAATCGCTGATATGACAGTTCGAGATTGTAAGCTTTCGCTTACATAAGGTCGATCAATCAGCGTTTGCTTTTTTAAGCATTCGCTGATCTAATATAGACCCACTTTTACATTTCCTGGGCTGTGCATGTGCTCCTTTACTCTAGCATTGGCTTTAATCCATCCTGCAGACTACTGGTGTGTTCTGTATCACTTCTGAATAATGCCTTTTCCTCTTCAGAAGTTTCCCTCAGCAATGTTGGGCAGTCTTCAGGAATGTATCCTGAACTGAAGTTCAGTGGGACAGCTTGTTTTACTTCAATGATTGCTTAACATATGTAGGGTGATAACGGCTCTCATTTTTTTTCCTTCTGCATAAGTAACTTACCTTAGCATGAATGCCATTATTCTTAAACATTTCTACTAATCAATAAGTCTGAAGATGGTATACTGAAATGCTCAAATGTTTAACTTTAAATCATCAGTATAACTGATACAGTTACTATGACAAAGTGAGTGCTTTAGTAAGTACGTATTACCTAATATATAAATTACAGTAAAGTATGCCTCAGACCTGTATATAACCTTTGTCTCTCTGCTGCTTAGCTGACTGAATTTTACTTCTTTCAGGACCTGTTCTGTAAAGTACTGAAGCACAATCCAGTAATCAATGCTTTTGCAGTTTCATGATTGATATTTGTGCAGGGTGTGTAAGGTCATCCTGCGGGTGGTGACTTAGAAGATTCTCTGGTGTCCTCTGATGCAGTTTTTCCAGTGGGAGAATGTATATCCCCAGATCAGGTAGCATCATCACAGGGGAGGTCCTACTGGGTCACCTAGCAAGTGCTGGAAAGAATGGCTATGGTTGTGATGGACTGCCATCCAGACACCCAGATTGGTACCCTGGAGTGAATTCTCATGCAACTTGCACAATTGAACAGTGGAATGGTCACACCCACTGGGCCCATCCATGTGGACAATGAAGGAAGTGATGCACTACAATGCAGCATGGCAGTAAATCTTCACATCACCCTATCTCCCATCATGCTGTTCTTTCCTTGTGTCACTCCAGTCCCCAGATCGTTCTACCCTACTTATCACCATCTGTCCTACCGCTGTATAAGTCTCTTTTCTTAGGGCCCCCCCCCATATGTGTTAGCACCTCCTCTGTCTTTATGCCAGTTTATCTGTCCCTGCTGCTATCCCTATATCATCTTCCTTACCCACATCTTTGTTGTGCTTTTACCCCTACAACCTTCTTCAATGCCTGTCCAAAAATAAATTAAAATCATCATCATCATGGCATGGTATGCTGCATGCATGCTATTGTGTCTGGATAATGTGACCTGTTACAGCACAGTCTACTTTTCAGGATTACAGCTCCAGCAAAGTGCTTACTTATGCAGCCCATACCTCTCAACTGTCCCTGATTTTCAGGGATGCCCTGATTTTGACTCATATTTTAGCTCTGTCCCTCTTAATCCCTCCTAAAACTAGTGACTTTTGGAGGAAAGGTGGTGAATTACACTTAATGAATAATGACAATAATTAAGAGTTACAGACTTCTTTTACTTCAGAAAATGTGTATTAATTCATATGCTTTGATTTTGTCAATGTTTCAAGTTAATAGCACTAATATTTTAAAAGTGTCCCTGATCGTCCCTGATTTTTTCTTGACTTGTCCCTGATTCTGTTGAAATTTGTCCCCAGTTGGTTGAAAGGTCTGATGCAGCCCTATCACTGAAATGTCCACACGTCACGTCACTCTTACAATATACTTAATCACTGTTGAGATAATTTGCGCAATCTTGGCTGTAAGATTTTTTTACTACATGGCTGCATTATTTGTTTTTTTGTTTTAATCTGGTGGACACTAACTGTAATTTTAGTCCTCCTTTCCTACAGCCTTTTTTTCTGCACAAAAATAGGAATTTAGAATAGAAAGTACATTTCGCATAACCAGGTAAAGCCTGCATACATAGCTAAGCATGCTTTCTTGGGATTGCTCCTGTACGCAAAGCATGAAAAGATTTGTTATCTGTATCATAGGTGTGTTTAATAGTATGAATTATTTTATTACACACAGCAAATAGAAGCTACAGTAAATTATCCATTAAATCAGCAGAGCACAAGCAAATTATAATTCCCTACTTTTTTCATGTAAATCAAAAATATAATAAAGAGTGTTAGCCCAGCAATTAACTTTTCTTATAGGGAGGAAGAAACCATAAAGCCTTTTCAGATTTCACAAAAGCTTTAGAATTTTTCTCAAGCAGGTAGCAGCCAGGGAAGCAATCCTGTTCTTATCTTCAGAAAGTAAGACATCACTAGCTGATGAGTTAGTTATAAAACAGTGCTCTAAAAACAAACTCCTCCTGGACTGTAAAAAATATTTCAGTTTTTATGGGGGGGGTATTCCAGACATTCCCAGGTTTAGAAATGGCATTGTTGCAAAAATACAAGTGATTATAATTCTACTTTAAGTTGTACTTTATTAATATTACAACTCAGAAATCTGATAAAGTTCTGTGCATTAAGAGAAAATTAAAGCGTTAAACATTTTGAATCAGATCCTTTCCTTTGTGATGTGTGTATAAGTGTTTTTTTTTAAGTTTTGTATATCACATTTTAAAATACACCGTGCCAGATTTTAAATTGGTTTTATTCTAGCAATTTTCTAAGTTTATAAATGCAATATTTAAAATTTGTCCCTATTTTTGGACCTTTGTCTCCTCGTTACCTTTCGTTTTGTCCAGATTTCTTATACTAAGGGGTTGAGAAATAAGGTGGAGGTGCCCCTTCCAAACTCTGGCACCAACACTGATCTAAACAAATACAAAACAATATGCCTTACAAACTCTTGTACAAGATTATGAAAGACAATTATGGACCTCTGTGGACTTCATAAACATATTGGCAGTTTGCAGTCCTTCAACATAAACTGATTTAAGTTGGTGATGGAAAGATCCTGCCTGCTCAACTTAGTGGACTTCTTTGAAAAAGTCACTGCCACATTGGATAGGGACAAAACTGAACATATTATCCTAGTCTGGACAATGCCTTTGATACCATTGTATATTCAAGCATTGGTAGTAAAATAATGAAATGAAATGTAAACCCTTGTGTGACCCAACTGGTAGCAAACTGGCTCACAGATATAATCCAACAAATTAGGATTGCGACACACTGTCCTCCAATAGGGTCATTACTACAAGGGTCCCCCCAAGGCTCAGTACTGATATATATTTATCTTATTTCATGCCCAAGCAAATGTTAAGGGTCTTTAGCTGACCAAATTCAAAGATAATTGCAAACTTGAAGCTATTATAACTCTTCAGAGGACTCCCAAATCCTACAAACTAGTCTAATATACACAAATTTAACATGATGACCATGGTCTAAAGCTAAATGCTTTAAAGTATAGCATTTATTCATTTCAGAAAACTAAAGTACTCATTCATTCAAACACCATATAAATGATGGGTCTATATTATAACATCGAAGTCTAAAAACATCGAATGTTATAATATCGACCCCATTCAATCGAAACACCAGAAAAACGAACAGTCAGAATAGTAAATTTTTTCCCAGGGAAAAAAATTTACTGTTCCAACAAACATACACACAACTCAAGCACACCAAAATAAATAATCCACACACATACACTTCACGAAACCCTACACTAAGCCAGACATACACCACTAGCTACCCACTTACCTTAACCCAACCCTAACTGTAAGGTCCCTAACTATCGCACACTCACCTTACCCGCTCCCTAACCCTAACTCACCTACCCCACCCTAACCCTCACGTCCACACAATCGCACATTTACGTGACCCACGCCCTAACCCTAACTCAATTAACCCACCACTAACCCTAAAGTCTGTCACTAGCGCACACTCACCTCACCCGTGCCCTAACCCTAAAGTTCCTATCTACCGCACTCTCACCTTAACCCAGTCCGTTCGCTCACTTACCTTAACCCGGTCCATAACCATCACATCACACTTACCTGAACCCAATCCATAACCTCCATTCACTCACTTCCCTAAACCCAGTCCATAACCATCGCACCACACTGCTGTAAATAGTGAAGCTACAGACCACCAAAATCTTACCCTAGGTAAAATTTCGATGTTCCGAGGCTTCGCTATTCTCAGCCTTCGCACTAAAGCGTTCAGTATTATAACATTTAAAGTTTTTGAACTTCGATGTAATAATATAGACCCATAAATGATACTCCCCTCAAAACTGATACAGTTATTAGAAACCTGGAAACCTTCACAGATAATGAACTTTCATTAATCAGCATTTATCTAGTGATTAGAAATCCCTTCTATGTAGCCCAGGTGTTTACCACAGGTTACCTCTTCTAAGTTTAAAGGTGGTATCCTTTATTTACTTATTATTTTATTTTATTTTATTTTATTTTACATTTCTTTACTGGGAAAGTCTGACTGGGCCAGTGGCCCCTTTTCAGTGGAGGCCGGGGAGAAAAGCTCCATACAGTTAAAGCAACAAGTAGAAATTGTACTTACTTACTATGATAGGTAACAACATAGCTTAAAACTATTTTAGCACAAAACAGAAATTGTATAAACACAAACATTACAGATTGCAGCATAGCTTATTCTGTTTCATTTTTATACATAACTCAAAAGAAGAAGTTAAGGAGATCGCATATGTCTCTTAGACAAGCAGGATATTGGTATAGTTGTTGCAGAAGACAGAGATACACTGAGGTAAGTTGAGCAGGAGACTTCATCCAGCAATTGGAAAAAAGAAACAGTTGAAAGGTGCATAAAAGAGGAAAGTGAAGAGGGAAGATGGTATGGGGGGTGGCAGAGCAGGTGTAGATCATCCTGGGGTAGTACAAGAACACAACCACTTGTTGGTTAGATTATCTTTGAGAAGTCAGTAGTGTTCAGTATATTTGCTGAGGAATGAAGTTCCAGATTTTTGCTATTTGGTTAGCAAACAGAGAGTCTCCAAAACTATTGCTGGCTCTAGTGACCTTTTAGTAAAAGCTTGTTGGAAGAACATAGGGTTCGACTGGCCGAGTAAGTATTAAGGGCAGGGCAGTTGTCACATTGGTGTATAATGGTGTGGGCATTTATAAGTTGGTAAAGTGATAGTAGGTTTTGTAATTCGATTCATTTTAGTTGTTGAAGAGCAAGACAGAGGTGAGTTCTGCTAGGGAGGTTAGTAGCAAATGTAGCTATTTTATGATAGCAGGCTTCTAATTTGGTTAGGGATGATATTGTAAGAGCTGTGAAAATAGGAGAAGCATAGAATAGAGAGGATAGCAGATGTGTTCTGGCTATAGACTGTCTGGAGGTGTGAGAGAGGAATGGTTTGGCTCTGTACAGTGAGCCAAGTTTGGTGTGGACCTTTTTAATGTACAAGGCTATGTGTTTATCATATTTTAGTAAGCTGTCAGTTGTGACTCCTAGTAGCTTGGTATTGTCAACAGGCTCAATTTTGGCATTGTTATAGCAATGGATGAAAAAAGGGAAAGGAGGCTCAGGAGTTTTGGAGTTTGAGAAAAGCATGAGTTTTGTATTGTCTGGGTTAAATATGATTTGATTTTCATTAAGATACTCTTCTATGTCTGTGAAGGCTTTTTGGGTTCTGTCCAGAAGTTCAGTGAAGGAGGGAGCTGTGTAGATGAGTGAGGAATCAGCTACATATTGTACAATTGCTACTAGTTGGGATGCAGAACTTCATTTGCTGGTGAAGATTGTGAAAAGTAATGGCCCAAGAACTGAGCCTTATGGGACAACTACTATGACAGGCAGCAGTGTTGAGATCTCATTTTTCCACTTGACTGCTTTCTGACAAGTAGCTGTGGAACCATGACATGGCAGATTGAGAGAGATGTCTGGTGACAATTCATTTAGTAGTTTTTGATGGGAAACTGTGTCAAAAGCTTTTGATATGTCAAGGAAAATGGAGGATATGCATTTACCACTGTTCTTGTGGTGTATGACTATCTGTGAAGCTTAAAAGAGCTGTTATGGTGCTGTGTTTTGGTCTAAAACCATGTTGAGAGATGGAGAGAAATTTATTGTGTAATAGATGGGATAGGAATTGAGAATGAATGCATTCTTCTAGAATTTTGGCTAGGGGAGGGAGAATGGCAATTGGCCTGTAATTTGATAATTCTGTGGATGTTTCACCTTTATGCAGGGGGATAAAATGGGTGATTTTCCAAAGTTTAGGGACATATTTTTCAGAGATTGAACAGTAAATGAGAAGGGAGACTGGATATGATACTGAGTCTACTGCTATTTCGAGAAATTAATTGGGAAGTAAGTCTGTGGCAGGTGATGTGGCTTTTAGTTGTTTTAGTAGTTTCTTTATGAAGCTGGTCTGAATAGGACTGATAGTGAAAGAATTTTGGGTGTGTGGCAGAATTATTGGGAATACTTAGTGGAGTCTTGTTACTGTTTTTACTAGGGACAGTACAGAGTTAATGAAATGTGAATTAAAGTGGATTGCTGTATTGTCTGTGGTATTAGTGAGGTTAGGGGTTGGAGCAGTGTTTTCATCTGGGTTTAAAAGTTGTTTTATGGCAACTCAAAATTTCTGGGTTTACTTTGTTGTTTGTTGGACTAATGTAAAGTAATACATTTTGTCATATTGGATGTGTTTTTTGGCTGAATTTCTTAACTGCTGGTAACTTTGGAGGGATGTTTGGGGCTTGCTAGACTGATAGTGTGACCAGGCTCTATCTCTCTATTTTGTGATCTGTTTAGTATGTAGAATTAGCCGTGGACTTGGTTTCGCTTTGGTGTGCATTTTGTAAGTGGGGCCAGAAAATTAAGAATTTTGAGGAATGCATTATTAAAGTATTGGCTAGCATCAACTAACTGTAGGTGTTTTGGTAGGGTCCAGTCACATTGCTTTAGAAGTGAGTTGAAGGTTTCAATGGAGAAGTTTCTTTTGCTATGGATATATTTATATACAGTGTCTTTGGTACAGCTTCCTTTCTGTCTGAGTAGATAGGTGTGTATATGGTCACTAACAGAGTAAGGAAGGCAGCTAAAGTGGTGACAAAGAGATGGCCGGTTGGTAAGTGACCAATCTAGTGTGAATTGTTTTTGTGTTTGTCAGTTCTGGTTGGGGAGAAAACTAATTGTGAGAACCCAAAGAGGTTGATAAAGTTGGTTGGATATCCCTCTCTAGTTCTCCCTTGTTAGGACTATAAATTGAATATCATGCTCCCTTCAGCATATAACTGTCCAGTCACATGACCAAGCTTGAAAGACCCCAACATGCTACATATGAGCAAACCAGTAACACTACTAACACCTGCAAGTGAGACCTAAACTTTCAGAGTGACAAAAAGTACTAGCTGGCGAGTTTGTTCTCTCCATTAAAGAATACTCTCCTCTGGATCAGACTTTCCCCTTCATCTAGGTTAGGATGGTGGCCTAATGGGTAAGGTGTTTGCCTTACAAACACAAGGTGCAGGGTTTGAGTCTCACAAGGGATAATTGGCTAGGCTTAAAATGACTTGCAAGGTGAGTTAGCCTAGTACTAAAATTAATTAATTAATTAATTAATTAATTAATTAATTAAACTTAGTAGCTCCTTAATCATCTTCAAATGTAACTTTGCAAATGGAAAAGTAACCAAATATGCTCTAGGTCTGATTCCCACAGTCCTTCACACATAGGGATAATGTAGTTGGAAATCATATCAGCAATGTTAGAGATGATCTAACTGTCTATTACATGAAACCAAAACACAAAGGACTGCACTTCAAAAGTCCAAGCTGAAATGAAACTTACACATATAGCCAAAATGAGAAGAAGTAAAATGGACATTACTGAAAGGGTGCCTTCCCATAGACTTAAGAACAAATTTATTTTACCAATGATGTTGTCTTTTTTATTATAATAAATGTTAGGCAGTTTTAAGTACTTTCTGTGTGTCCTTGCTTATATTGCTGTTTATGATGAATAACTTTAGCTTTTGCTGTTCATTTTTTCCTTAGATAAAGGCAGAGATAATTCATTTTAATAATAAAATAAAATGAAACATCCAAATGTCAGTAGCATAGAGGGATAAAGCCCAAGTGACCAGAGTTGAAGCCCAAGTGACTAGAGTTAAATTATTGGCTCAGGTCCTTGGTGGTACTGAAAGGGGAGGAATGGCATAGAGCAAGATGCATCTAACCACAGTCCCTTGGACGGAGGGTAGCATTGCAGTGGGCATCTGGCATGATTTCATCTCCGAAAGCCAGCACCTAATGGTCACCCTCATCACCCAGTGCAAAGGAGTGTGCACTTGTAAGAAGGTGGACTTTGTAAGTTATTACAGTAATACAGATAACCAATAATCCTAATGGCAGGACTTAGGAATTTATATAAAGTGCTATTTCCAAGATGCCTGGCTGAATGAGAGCCCTTAGGGAAAGCTCTTGGCTTTGTGGATTTTACCCCCACTGCTAGGGAATGCATAGACTCAAGTTTGACAGGAGCAAGCCAGATGATAAACAGACAGAAGGGGGAAAGCATCTAAAATACCTAAAATGGAATTTGTTACTATTTGATACTATTTTTGCATAAATGGTCCAGTCTCCCCATATGCTCCTTCTACATGCCTTGTCCTTCTATGCTGCCAGCCATTACACCATGTTTTTTAAATGTGCATGGAATGCAGGGCTTGTCCTTAATGGGATGTGTGCAGTTTTATACTCCCAAAGTCTCAAGTTTCATCAAAGAACACTCTGTTAAATATCTGTGACATGATACTCTTTGACATTGGTTTACTGCGGATGTACTGCATTATGTATTAACCTGCAAAGCAAGTTTGATTCAGCCAGAAACCAAAGAATTGAGTGCCTGTCACAGAACATGTGTCCCTCAGCATTCTGGGAGCACAATGATTATATCTAAATTGAGGTAAATTCCATTTTATTTTTTTTTGGATGTTGACAGTTGCTCAAAATGCTAGTAGCTGAGAGCTGATCGACAAGCACCTGCATAAAGTTCCACTAGCCCAGTCTCCCATTTATATGTAGCCCTGACCCTAAAAGTAGTACAGCTTTATCAAAGCCTAAACTTTGCTACAAACTCCCTTCTGGTTCCTAAGTCCTTGCACGCCAACCATTAACCTCCACTCCCCCTCCTTAACCTTAAAGTCCCCAATCACTAAACCTAAAACTCCAACACTTTTCTTTAAAACTAAATTCTCCAATCACTCCCTAACCTTAAAAGTCCTTTCCCACTCCCTAAACCTAAAATATACCACCTGCTCCCTTCCCATGGGCTGCTTGCCAGAACTTGTACTTGAATTTGACTGTGAGCAGCAGCCTGCATGAGCTACTAGATGCTAGGGCCCCTGGCTTCGACACAGTGGTTTTCAAACACTTAGGACTTGAGTGCTAACGATATTCCAGTATATGAGACATTGCATGAAGATGTCTTAAATAATGCAGGAATGACAACACAAAATATCTGAAAAATATTAAGCAGTGTAAAAGTACGAATGACTGAAATGATAATATCAAGAGTTGCTGGCTTTTGGGCTGCATCAAATAATTACAGAATTGAAAGGCCCAAGTTAATTGAAAGGGCTCTGGCAAATTTGTTTAATTTTATCTTCACTGTGTGTCTTTACTTTAAAATATAAACAAGTTCACTATTCCTTCTTTTACACACAAACAGTAAAGTGACTGTCAGAAGGCTTTTTTAATGGCAGATAAAAGGGCAGACCAACCAGGTTTTACAAATGTTGTCAACTTTATAAAGACAATGGGAACAACTGAAAAGCTCTGCCTGTATGAGACCACTCAGAGGGGACTGGTATTGGACTGCTTAAGAAATATGCTGAACTAAGATATAGAATGTAAGTTAAAGGGATGTGAGGACATTTTGTACAGTTTTTATTTTTACTTAATATTGAAACTAGCTTCATGATGCTAGAATCTGACTTTTCTTCATGCATTGCATGTCTACAAGCCAACACATAGTCTGCCAACAAAGCCTTCATCAGGCAATACATCTCTCAGTACCATTGCAGTCCATTGATCAGCCATTTTGAATGATGTATAGCACATCCAATCCTGAATACTATGTGGATTTCGAAAGCATAGGTTAAATAAATGTCAACATGATATTACTAAACAGTAATAAGCAATAATCGTATTTGAAGTTTTGTCTGAAGGATGACTGATCTTAGTTAAATATGGTACCTTTAAATGAAATTGGGCATTCTGTGTAAAGAGGCCTATGTTCCTGATTACAGTAATGCTTATAAAATGAAGGCTGATCCTGCTTTACACTCATTCACTAGATAATGAGCTATACAAAACCATAGAGAAATGCATAACCAGTGTGGAAAAGGAATGTAAAGACTCTATTGACAAGAAAACCGCTAAAACAAAATTCAGAATTTGTTTTTCTTTTCAAGGAGACAATTTACATTCTCATATTATTTGCAGTGTAATAGTCTCCAAAAAATATGTTTTCTCAGGAGCATGTAAAAATATATTCTCTGTTAGATATATTTATCCTAAAGACCATATGATACACATCTGTTTTGAAATTTGGTTTCAGAAATGATTAAATAAAATAAAAAGAGGATAAGGACTGAGATACCTAGATAGGAATTTAGGAGAATATTTTCAACCACAAGGTAATCACAATTAATATACTCCGAAGCATGCATCCAAACAGTTTGGAAAGCGAATGGAAACAGTCAAATACCAGCATAAGGGTAAATGAAAACAACCATTTATGATCAGACTCAAAACAGATAAAAATGGTTTGCACATGCTTCACAATAAATATTTAATCTATTCATAGATAAAAGGCAAATTCTGTGTGCTACAGCATAGTTTCCAAAATGTTTGATCAGGATAATATAGATTTGTTTATCTGAAAGAATCAGGTAAATATCTACTTCCCAATTTGGCTTTGAAAAAGAGTAAATAAGGTAGAAAACAGACTTGTCTAGATAATGCAGGTCCCACCAGCTTTGCTAATAAAATATTCTCATAAGAGCAAAAGATGTTTTATTTCTATTCAGCAGAATGACAGATATGTATTTATCTTTTTCCCTCCACTTCATCCACCACCAACACACAAGCATGTGCAATACTTATGGCAGTATAAAAGCCTAAAAAGCTTACTGCCTGTAGAGTTGAAGAAATCACTCCTGAAGGATGTTCATTTTAAGGCATTTGATTCTTTGTATACTTTTCAATCATCCTAACAAAAATCCTTATAACGGTCTTACAATGGAATACTAAAAAAAGTGAATACTATTACTGCAGAGAAGGAAAGCAAGATGAAAGAGAACATTTCTACTGTGGTTATGAATGCTTTTTCTACTTGTAAATTCTTTTTGTGTGATTATTATAAAAATGAAGGGTTGAATGACTGTATTACCTCAGTTAAACCTAAAAGACAGTGTCATTCATATCTTAATGGGAGACAGATTGATCAAGACACCCCATGCCACTTTGTTTTCAAACTGAAACCCTTTTATTTCAGGATTGTCTTTGCTTAGTATTGACATAATTTGTTAGGGATACAAAAACAAGTCTATAAAAAACTAATGATGTCTTTCTCACAGAATAGGAGATATGCAGCCAGATGAGAGCAAGCATAAAGTGCTTCAATTGAGTTAATAAAGACGGTAAATATAAAGGGAACTAAAAAAAATGGACCTCATTTAGAATACATATGGAGATAGGTACATTAAGTGGATGCTTCTCATTAAACTTGAAAGACTCACATCTGTACAAATATTTACCCGGTTTATAGTGATTTAAGTCACAGAGTAATCTAATGTGTTCAGCTAAGTCAAATGCTTTGGCCATGTCAATAAAAGCTTCTCTGGTTCATTTATCCTTGTAATTTTTATCTGAAATAATGTTTGTAAGGAATTGTGTGTGGAGATGCAGATACTAGTGGCCTGATGAAAAGTCATGTTGGCTCTAGTAAGTAATAGATAGCTGCTCAATTGCATCTTAAGCTAAAGTGGGTCTGCCTTTTCAAGAATTTAGACAATGGAAGAAATGAATTTGCTATATCGGGGGCATATTTGGCAGTGATATAATAGTGAATGACCTAGACAGAGTGCTAAAAGAATGGGTGAATGACCGGGGGCTTACTAATAAAATTCTTTATTCAACCAACACTTCCAATAGTCACAAATCATAAACATTAAGTGCTTTCATCCCACACTGGAGACCTCAGCAGAATAAAATAGTTAGAAGCGTCACTTCCTTTAATAATCTTCCCTGTCTAATCAATTTAAAGACACAAAGCATAATATAAAACAGACATGAAAATCCATATATAAAATAATAAAAATGTTTATTCCATATACAAAATAATAAAAACTTTTATAATATAACAATTTATCATTGAATTCAAAGTACAAAACCTACTAAAACCTAACTATTTACGCTTATTCAACACTATATTTAAACAATTAGCAAACTTTATGAAATAAAAATCATTATTTAGCAGCTCTCATCTGAAGAACAGGCTGCACAGAAATATTTTCATTTAACCCAGGAGCACTTAATCTAAGCTGTGATAGCAATTCTCTGTATTCTAAAAAAATTCTTCCACTCTCCACCCCTGAGATATTTTCCTATGATCTCAATTATTCCAAAATGGAATCTATTATAGTCCATACAAACATACACCCCGTGCTTGGCAAGGGCATTATTTGGATTCTTTCTGGAAATGTCATAATTGTATTTGTATATTCTCTTTCCTAATGTTTCTTCTGTTTTTACAATATAAAAACTATCACAATACGAGGATTTAGCCAAATACAATAATCCAGGTGAAGCAGAATTCCTACCCCTAAATAGCACTTTTGAATCAAACTATTCCTTAACATAGTAAAGTTTTCTTTGAAATTATATGGACACTGTCTACAAAACCTTCATTTTGAAGTGACTTCTATCTTCTTTTCCTCACTCTACATACCTTTGTTTTTTCCAATAGCTTCTTCAAATTAAAGTCTTAACAAAAACAGGTTCATTACCCAAAAATATATACATCTGATTGCCCTTTAAAAACTTCCAGTTCTCCCTTATTATATTTTTAATATCCCTAGAACAATCATTAAATGCCACTACACAGGCTATTTAAAACTTTTTGGTGTTATCTTAGAGATATCTCACTCCATCCCTATGGGGCCAATCCCTAAAAAGTATTTAAATTTACTCCCCCCAAAAACCTTTTACTTCATTAAAGTCTGCCACCATAGCCTTGCAATATCCCCGTTCAATGAACATTAATTCTAATGTATGCATTTCTTCCTCTAAATCTTCATGGGTAGAAATAATTTTGACACTCTAATACTCTGGCCTTTTATCAAACTATTTTTACAAGAATAGGAGCAGATACTAGCATAATCCAAGTAGGAGTTGCTGAATGTAGCCCTTCTATAAATCTTTGATTTAAAACCTTTATCAGTATTCCCAATATTGACATCCAAATAATAAATAATCTTCTTACCATAGTTAAAAGTAAATTTTAAAAAACTGATGAAATTTAAAAAAAACATAAATTCATTAACCTTCTCATCCAGAACATTCCATAGCATAAATATATCATCTAAAAATATCAAATATAATTTAAAATATTTAAAAAAAATTGAGAAAAAAATCTTATCCTTCTCCCATGCTAAAAGTACCATACTGGCATATATGGGTGCATAAGCAGCACCCACTGCAACTCCTTTTACTTGCTTAAAAATCTCCTCTTTAAAACAGATAAAATTATTTTCTAAAACTATAAAGACAAAATGCAACAAAAATCTAATGTTTCCCCAATTAAAAAATCGCATTCTATCAACATATCCCGAAAAAGGATATTGTTAGAATCCCAAACCAGGTTCCCATATGTTGACTGTTAATCTTCCCAAAAAGTCTCATGAGCCTAAGTAAATGGGACTTATGAATAAAGATAAGATTCAATAATGTATCAATATACACAGCAAAGGAATAGGTCTTGAAACCAGAAGCTGAAACAATAGGCTGATAGGGCAGAGCCAAAATATGTTTATGTACCTTAGAGATGCCAAAAATAGTAGTGTGAAATGCTAACTAGCGAGTAGATAATATGTTTATCCACCTTCAGAATTTATAAATATCTACAGCTATTCAATTGCCCAACAAAAGTTCATCTAGGAAGAGGTCTACTCTCTGGTATGCTACATTAACCTTGTTCCTCAATACCTGAATATAAAATTCAGAATTATGCAAAATATTAAACATGTTACTTATATAATCAATGGTATCACAAATTACTTATTCAACTTCCCTTAAAAGGTTTCATGACTCTGACTTATCTTTCACCAAATAATTCAAATCATATTCAACTTTACTTAAATTGTCATTCTACTGTATAAATTTTCCAGTATGGCAAATAGAAACATCCTCAAAACATGTCTTTTCAAAGCCAGCCAAAATTGAGTGTGTCAGTGGATTGGATGTAGTAATATGAATATAGTAAATACATAGTTGCATAATAGCGACATAATGCCATAGATCAGGAAATGTCAAAGATGTTGAAGTGGAATTGAAATAAGTGTTACAAATCCTAAAATATCATGGCAAAAGTCTATTAGGTGCAAATGACCTACTGTTTCAATTATTTGACCATTTGTTGACTTTTTGGGGAATTATTTGCCTAAAATAATGATGATGGATTAAAGCTGTAAAGTAAACTCCTATAGTCAGACTAGAACAGATAATCATTTTAATCTTCATTCCAGTGAGCACATATTAAGTGTGAAATGCTAACTAGCGAGTAGATTATTTGACTATTAAGGAAAGTGAGAGGCCTAATTATGGTTATTTCAGTTGCCTGAACATATACGATTTGCCATTTATACATGCAGATATTCAGCACGGCTTTGTTAAGATCCAAACACACACATATCTTCACTGTCCCAAAGTGAGCTTTATAAATCAAGGCAAAAAATGGGTAGGTAATCCCTTTTAAATTAAAAAAGAAAGAAATATGCAAAATTGGCAGTTTTCTGTATCAGTGATGCATTGCTTACACTGGCTTATAGTCAACTTTCCTAGATCACTCTGTATCATTTTATTAGTCCCAAAAATTGCAAAGCTGTACCTAAAAGCAGGTCACTATATTATCAAAATAAAACAAAATGCAGCTCTTTTGGATATTATGAATATATCTGATCCCGCAATATTCTTATTAGATTTTAAAATGCTGCATATTGCTTTTTCCGATCATAAATTATAAAGCAAGAATGTCCCAGCTTTACACAGGTAAATGCTGGTTCAGTTGTACTTTAATTCTGACAGCAGTAAAGAAAACAATGCAATTGACTTTTTACCAAAGTAAAATTATTGTATGTTGCTTACCCATAATTATTTATCACATTTTAAAAATCAGTTTCTGTTGTTTCTAACACTGTAATAGTGCTTGAAAAAGATTTTAATCTAGTAAAATACTTATGTTACTGCCTTTTAATAATTTTAATGTTTCATTTCAGTTCAGGTGCTTATAATAGGAGATGTTACAGTTTGAATGACAACTCAGAGAGAGAAATTAGAAGGGAAGCTTACTGACAGAAGATTAGGGGCATACTTTATAAAGTGTTGTGATATGGAAGAGCTCAGATATTCAACCTCACATCCCAACAAAGGATCCATGAGTGCATTTTTTGTAAAAATCAAAATGGTGTGCATTGCATCCATATTATAATTTCAGAATACTGTATATTGTTTCCCCAATGATCACAAATTCAAAACAAAAATATTTCAACCTAACTTGGTTTCAACTGATTTACATTTGGTTAATAGCAGGAGGAAATGACAAACTCTATGTAGTCTGGGCTTTTATTATGTATTGTAATGTTCTACCTCCCAAATATTCCCACCATACACTTTTACCTTTTTCTAGCTGTTCCATACTTCTAGTATGCAATGGTAGATTCCTTTTCTACTTCCCCTTCTGGTAATCAGTTTAATGGGCTCATAACTCTTCCTATGAAAGATACTTTGAGAATCAGGAAGCAGTTGTTCCCAACAACCTGTTCCTTCCTCTTCTATATTTCTTGGTCAGAATAACCTCCCTTTTCACATCACTCTGATATGATTTTTAAGTACCAGTATCACATGCCCACCAACTCCCATGATTTCCAGAGGCTTGAAATCTATGCCTTCTAGTCTCTGGTTTTATCCCTTTTCCTCCATCACAAGAATCTCTTGACATTCTCATCCAAATTCCATACAGCACGCAGATGCGTTTTTTTCCCTACATGGCCTCCAGACTGCATGCAATATTCAAGATGTGAGCTAAGTGCATGCAGATGTGGAGAAACATTAGCTCTTTGCTAAAGGAATCTCTCTCTGAGATAGCACTCCAGCATTCTGTTTGCTTCCACCAGTCTCCTCCAGTTAGGTTTCCATTTGGCTTATCTGGATGCAAATACCCTCACATCGTTCTACTGCATTGTTGCCATCAGTTCAACTACACATGGCTGATGTGTGATGCCACAGTTTAACTTCTCATGGCTGATGCACGAAGCCACAGTTCAACTTTTCATAGTTGATAATTGACAAATTATTTTGACCCAAGTGCAGTACATGACATCTGTTTGCAGTGAACATGAACTACCAGCTAAGCTTTTCCAAATCATTCACTAGAGACTCCCCAAGTCTCAACTACTGCACCTATCTTTCTGCAAAAAAGATTTATCCTGTTCTGTAATCTCTCAGTTATGTCCACGACAAATGAACGCCACTTATTAGTTCCTTCTTTCAAACTGTCACTCTCACCACCATAGCCCTCTGTGTTCTAGCATTCAGTCATGTAGCCAGGCTACCCACATCCTCAGTCTCTATAATTGTTCTTCAGCTTCCTGTGTTAAACAGTCAAGGACTAGTCCAAGTACAGCTAGACTATACCTTCTGGTACTGCTCCTACCAGATACTTGCAATCCAATCATAGAGTTAAGTCAGCTTGATTGAAGTTCCTTCTGGCCATGAACCCATGCTGATTGCTTTATTAGAGCTTTTTATCAATTAGAAACCAACCATTCTTATCCTCAAAATTCTCTACATGAATTTCCCTGCCACAGTTGTTAAGTTTACAGACCTGTAATTTTCTCTCCACCCTTCTTGTAAAAGACTACAACTGCTTTCATGTAGTTCTTTGTCATTTCTGCATTAACCACTGATAAAGTGAAGGTCTCCATCAGGGACCATGCCAGCACACTGGACAGATTTCAAAAGACTGACAGAAGCAGCCATGTGATCATTGTGGTGTGTCCTCCCTAGCAGCAGCCAGTTTCTTCTCTGTTCTGGTGTCTGTTCAATATTCTCATTCTCTCTACCTCTCTACTGTCATGCTACCCTCCTCTTTGCTTTTCTTTTTGAAGAATGAAGCAAAATACGTATTCAGTATCTTTGCCTTTTCTCCAGTATTGTGTCTGCTATCACTTCTGAAGGCACTTGTGAAAGCAGTGAAAACTACTCTTTTTGTAATAAAATGCTGTCTGTTGCTTCCCTATGATGTTTGTTTTTTTCTAAATCATGTCAAAGTAGATTCAATTGTTTGCTATGTATTCTTAGTGCTTGCAAAAGCAATATTTATTAAAAGCAAAAAGTTGCATTTTTTTTCTTTGTGATGATTACGTCAGCATTTTAAAAACCATAAAATGCAAAAAAAGGATGCTTAAGTTTAACTTGCTTCTGACAGCCCATTTGAAAACAGAGCAGTGAACTTTTTTTATCAAAATGAAAATGTTGCAGGTTTCTTCCCTCTTATAATTTTTCTTTGAAACATGCAGAAATGAGATTTTTGCAGTCAGAAAAACATGGTACACAGAACTATGACCAATATATAAACAAACCATGGCATACATTCTACTAGAGTAGCAGGATAATGTAAAATACAGAAGAAAAGAGAAGGGTGTGTAGTGCTCTATACAAAGGTCATGGCAACAAAGCAGAAGAAAAGTCAAGTACAGGAGGCAGTGGAAATGTATAACAATGATTTGTAGATTTATTGACAAGTACAAGATCACATAGTCTCATGACAATTTTTGCCTCACTAATACCTTTCCCTCGGGCAGCACCTCCTCTCTCCAGTAGACATACTGTTAATCCTGGAATATGTGGCTATGCATCTAGTCATCTAGTTTAGTTTTTAAATAAGATAGTGGAGTCATGCTGCTTAACATGCAAGTGTAGTTTATTCTAGAGATTTGAAAAGCACTGGGTTATAAACAAGTCCCACAACCACATTTTATTTGCTGATGAATATTTAGGTCCCTGGTTCTAGTATTGGTGGAGATAATGGACTTACAGAGAAGCAGGATGTCCAAGACAAGAGGGTCCTTAATTTTACAGTAAGCAAGATAAATTTCACCTGAAAAGTCTGTATGGCACTAAATAAAGGGATACCACTTCCAGACCCTCTTAGTAACTCAGAGACTTTAGGTCTGGGATCTTTTCGCGTAGGAACGTTTGGGGTCTAATTGTTTCATACATCCCAATGGGGTGGGGTGGAGGCTGAACTTGATAAATGTCTTGAACAATGCTTTGTTAAGGAAGTGATTACCTCTTTAGACATTAATGATATTCCTTTGTCAATTAGCTGTGCCAAATGAAAGGATTTCCTGACAACCACTGTTACATGAAACTTAAAAAGAGAGGAGATATTAACCCAAGAATCTTGATCTCATCTATATTTTTGTTTTGTAGAGGGATGTTGACTATTCAGTATGATAACAGGAGTGCTGTCTACAAAAAGTGATACTACACTTTTTAGAATTTAGTTTGAGCCCACTTTTAGTGCACCAATATATTCTGGAGGATTTTGGTGGGGTCAAGGCCATACTTACTAATGAGGCACCTGCAACTTGCACTTTGCAAATTCCTTTGCTCAGTAAGTTTGCTACCCACATTACCACATATAGGTCAATTGTTAAAGCATTTAGCTTTTGTATGATGCCAGAGAGATGAATGGGGCCAAAGGCCATAGCGAGGTCAAGATATGTTGTGTGCACTGCATGGTCATCATATGAGGTCCATAACACATTTAAAAAAATTTAACAGATTAAACAGACATGATCTACCCTTCTCAAAAACATACTGATGGTGGCCAAAAATAAAAAAAATCTTGATATCACAAGATATGAGATCAATTATAATAAATTCCATGCCTTTGCAGATGAGGCTTGTAATGCTGATAAGTCTGTAGTTAACCAGGTCAGTTGTAAAGCCACACTTACAGAGGGGACACCTCCATCTGTCTTGAGCCATTGACCAAGGACAAAGGCCAGTAAATAAATTTAAGTTTAGCAGTTTCAGGAGAGCATCTGGAAAGGCATGTCCAAGACCAATATCTCTCACCGAGGAAGTATTTTGGTCTTATTTTATTTTATTTATTTTATTTTATTTTATTTAAATTTGTTGACTGGGAGTGTCCGACTGGACGTGGGTCCATTTTCAGTGGAGGCCCGGGGAGAAAAGCTCCACAGTAAAATAAACAGACAGTAGTTACATTGGATTACATAGCGATTAACAATTTAACATATAAATTACTTACAACATATTTACAGATGAAGAATATAGTACATCAGTAGACAACTAGAATCTTTATCTGTGAAGTACATAACAGGCATTAACAAATGTAACAATGAGAAGTTCCTGCTATATGATAAGTACTAGGCTTATGAGCATCTGAGCTTGCTATAATCAAGGTAGTTAGTGGAGTGGAAAGAAAGGTAGTAGTTGGATGGGGTGGATGATATTAGAGTGGGAGTTGCAAGGGCATAGCCAGCATGTTTTTAGGTGCACTTTTAATAAAGTTTTGAAGTTGGTGCATGATGGTACGGAGGTAATTGTGGGTGGGAGTGAGTTCCATAATTTGGCTATGACGCAAGAGAATAGTGCTTCACCAGCAGAGTTATTGGCTTTAGTGATCTGCAAGTGATTTTTTTTGCTGGATCTTAGTGGTCTGGTGGTGCGATAGGGTTGGAGTAGATTCTGGAGGGATGGGACATTTAGTGGATGGTTTTCTAGTTTGTGGGCGAGTGAGAGTTGATACCACTGAAGGAGGTGAGGGAGTTCAAGCCAGCCCAGTTCAGCAAGTGAGAGAGTGGTGACTACGGTAGGATGCCCCTGTGGCGAATTTGGCGATTTTGTTGTAGCAGGTCTCTAGCTTGTTTAGATCACATTGCCTTAGGTTGGTATATACTGGAGAGGCATAAAGTAGGGTGGAGATAAGGTGGGAATTTGCTATTGAAATCTTTGCTGCTTTGGTGAGAAATTGTTTATTTCTGTATTTTTTGTGGACTTTTTTTATGGTCATGGATATGTGAATGTCAAATTTTAGTTTATTGTCTATTTCCACTCCTAGCAATTTGGTGTGTTCAGTTGGGTATATAGTGGTGTTGTCTTTTGCTGTGATGTTAAAGTGAGAGTTGTTTTGAGTATGTTTGGTGGGTTGGAAGATGAGTAGTTTAGTTTTGTTTGGGTTGAGTATTAATTGGGCATCGGATAACCATGTTTCAACAGAGGAAAAGGTTAGCAGTTTCAGTAAAGGATCATTAGAGATAATTGGGATTGTAAGGGATTCATGTATTTTGGGACTTTGGATACACATCTCAGTGGTGAAGATGGCAATACATTTGTTTGCATGGATATTGGCAGTGTTTACTGAATCAGATTGGAGAACTGAAGAACCAAGACATGGACCCTATACAGTATCCTTCAACATTAGGAAAAAAGAAAATTGTAGGAGACCTCCACAGGGTAAGCAAGAAATGGAGCAATACTCATGGAGAATATTAATATTCCTGATATTAACCGCAACACAAAGTGAAGCCAAATTTAAGAGCAGGATCATTGCTGCTGTTGTACAAGGAGCAGGCCCCAACCAGTTAGCAATACAAGCCATAAAAAGAGCCTTCTTTAAACTCATGTTTTGAGATAGATAGATAGATAGATAGATAGATAGATAGATAGATAGATAGATAGATAGATAGATAGGGTGTGAGGGAGGAAAGGAAAGAACGAATATCAGATGTGGGAGTAAGCAGATGTTTGAGAACATTCATTACCTAGTCAGTTATCAATTAACTGCAAAATGAAAATGTGGGTTTTGAATATTAAAATAATAGCCTTTGACAAAATGGAACAATGCATCAGAAAAACTCTAGTAAAAAGGCAAGGTGGTGGTGTTTAACAAAAAATTCCTCATAACTGCCATCATCGACAACAAACCTTTCAGAGAAACAAATACACAATAAAAAAAAAACACCGATTCTTAAACGATATGATAGAGTTAGAGAGAAAGTATGTAGAATTAAGGGAATGTAAGGAAACAAACGTGAAAGGAGACAGAAAATAAAAGTTGAAAATGCAAAGTGGCATTGCAACAGTTTTCCATTATACTCTCAAGGATTAATCTACGATTTCCACTATTTAAGATGCCAAGAGTGGAACATTTTCGTACAAATGTAACTTTTTTGGACAAGCCCATAGGTATTCATAATCATTATGAAGGCATGGCCTTCTTTTTGCCAAAAATAATGCTGACGCTCGTAGAATGAATTATTTCTATTGTTTCTATAATATTAAGACGTTTCAGATGCAAAATAAAAGTTAATATATATATCACACACCTACGTGGTGTAGAATGTCATACCTGTAAGCAGCCTTACACAAACTGTTCATTTCAGAACATTCTCCGAGAAATAATTTAAGCATAACATAACATTGTTTTTACAGTTTAATATTTATATTTGTTTATCAATAAGTGCTCTTTACACTGTCAGTGCATTTATAGTATTTTCCATAAATACAGTAATGTATTATAATACACACAAACTACATTTTTTTTCTAAACTTTCATGAATTTACATATCTTGAAAACTATATAACCTAGACATATAGTGTTAGAAAATTATTAACCAGACACAAGCTTTCACATGGCAAGAAATTCCTCTATAAGTGCATGTTTATTGAGATATTTACAAAAAGATGAAAACATATGTTTCATGGTATAATTAGCAATAAAAATAATGGATATCCGAAGATGTGCATCTTACAGTGCAAATAAATAGTTTTCTTCAACATGTAAGATTTCACCTAATGTTATTACACAGATTGTAAATCACTTGATTTTTGAAGTATTAAGCACATATGGAAATATTGCTTTGTTTCATAATTACTAACAAAATACCAGTATTTCCACTATAATGTGACATAATCCAGCATTTCCTATGATTTTTCCTGTCACCCACATCGGTGTTTCACATCATACACCTAAAAATGTAGGTCTCCCAGTTATGGAAATGTGAATATAAATATGAAAATATGAATAATAAGATTGAAGATCAATTTCTCCACTGCAGGACATCCTAGACTAACAATCTTAATGTCAGTTTATTAACTCCTAGCCCTTTCCAATACTGACTATTATACCATGACCCCCCCATTAATATTCCAAAACGTGCATGCTGATTGGCCAGCGTGCATGTTGTAAATCGACTTATACTAATGGAAAAAGGTCTGGTCACCCGGACTTTTTCCATTAGTATAAGTCTTTTTTTTAAACACTGTCTCGCTATGTTAAAAGAGTTTAACATAGCGACACAGGTTTAAAAAAAGCAACGGAGATCTCCGTTGCTTTTTTTAAAGCTGTCTCGCTGTTAAACTCCTTTAACATAGCGACACAGTGTGTAAAAAGCAACAGAGATCTTGCACAGGTTTAGATTTCAGTTTGAAATCATTATCTAGCAACAAATTAATCCTTATAGCCCCATGATCACTGCACATCAGCTAGGGTAAAACTTGACATGAAGCAGCAGTAATTACTTTAGGAACACAATATCTAGTATGTTCCATTCCCTGATAAGCTTTTTTATAATCTGAAGCAATTTTTGTTCATGAGCATACATTGTAAATAATTTCTTTACTAGGGTTGTTTACTAGTAGGGTAGTACATGGCTCAGTCCTGGGCACCAGTCCCCCTCCCCCCCATTTTAGTAGTGCCATGTCAGTGATACTGTAGTAGTTCTGGAAGGAAAAGAATACCTTTTTGAGTTACAAAAAATGTAGAGGAATAATACAAAGTAGTTTAAAAATGGTGATCACAGAAGTAGATGCCAAAAAGGAGGGGGTTGCATTTCTGAGCCCTGAAGCATATCACTAATTACATTCACACTTTCACTGGAGGTGCTACCTCCATAACTATTTCAAACTGGCTGTCCACCTCAATATGTATGGATCTACTTTTAAGGTACTTAACTTATTAATGATGTCAGCACAGGGGTACAGTGTTGAAAGATTTGGCTAAATCTAAATAAGCTGTGTGAACAAGACAGAAACAAATGTATAAAATACAGTAGCTTAAGGTTAGTGAAAATACAGATAATTTGTTTGCAAAATAGTACTCCAGGAAAGGAGCACTGAAATGAAGGTAAAATAGAAAGGGACCTGAGTTAGTATTATTTGACATTTTGAAAGTAAAACAACCAGTGTAAACAAAGTTAACAGGCAATGGTTGTGAGATGCATGTCAAGAGGTAATCATAGAAACCAAGCTTCTATCCATCTTTAGAGGCCATTGACAAGAACACATTTAATGTATCGTGTGCATTTTGGGGATAGAGGCATTTCAGAAGGTGATTTTGGATATGACTCCCAAGTGTTCAAGTGGGTATAATATTTTAAAGAATGATGTACAAGAACAAGTGAATATCTATGGATACAATGTGGATTCTTGGTGAAGACAGTAGGATTTTTTTTTCATTCAAAGGTAAAGTTACAGTAAACAATACTTCCTTAAGAGGTCACAGGATCAACAATAATGGAATGACGCAGACAACAAGGCAATTCTTAGACATACAGAAGCAAGAAGCTGTTCAATAATCTGCATTTTAAACTTATCCAATACTTAACAAAAATGGACAAACTAGGGTGAATAAATACTTCATCTCAGTTCAGTTTCTTTTTATTTTTAGTTTGCTCATTCACATACAAATTTTTACAATGGCAACAAGGGAATTATCTTAAAATCAATTATAATATAATTTCCTAAAGAAACTAAACGTGTTATGAGTGTATAAATAACAAATGATACAAAGAAATTGTGCCAGTAATAACAGCTCTGAAAACAGAGTATTACTATGTACTGATTTTCAAGTATAATGGAATATTCTACAGGATAGTGGTACTCCTTTTTCTTATTTTTGATTGAGGAAGTGACAGAATAAGTACTTTAAAAAATGTATGTAACTTGTAATGATAGACAGCAGTAGTAGCTACAAAAAATGTATAGTATAAACAGTTATCTTAGGCCTGTATCATTTTATAAATCCAGAATAAAAGATCAATTTGCCACCAAACACTGACAAAAACTAGGTACAACTTAATTTTCTAATATCAGCATCGTCATTCTTCATAGGTTCATAGGTTTATACTAGGCTATCTGCCCTAAGGCATTTATAAGCCTAGCCCAAATTTTTGTGGCTTACGCCACCCCTTATATGAAAAAATACTGTGCCCATTAGTTTGTTGTGCCTCTGTCCAGCAGTGACACAGAGATGATTCCCGGGGTAAACCTACGATCTCCCATCCACAGGTCTAGATTTCTCTTGAACAGAGTCAGCGAGGTGCTCTGCCTCACATGGACCGGGATTTTATTCCACAGCATAGGGAGTCTCTGAGTGATAAATCTATCCCTCCAGCACATCCTATTTATATCCGTGCTAAGGTTTAAGTCGCCTGCTCTAGTGGTTTTGGTGGATTTGGATTTTTTGAGGTGGAGCATGTCCATTAATTCCGGGTTGGACATGGCCTTGTATGTCAGGCACATGTCACCTCTGAGCAGACGGTATGCGACTGAGTAGAGCTGGAGTTTCTTCAATCTGGCAGCATATGACAGATTTTGGAGTCCCTTTATCCTTTTGGTGAGGAACTTTTGGGGTCTCTCCAATTGCTGCAGATGTCGGGTGAGATACATCCCGAATGGGGCATTGTACTCGATCATTGGTCTGATAAGTGAAGAGTACAGGGAACAATGACCTCACTAGATCTGGATGTGAATCCCTTCATGATCAGGTGGGCAATGTAGAAGGTCTTTCTAACCACTTTAGCAATGTGAGTGTCAAAAGAAAGGCCACTGTCAACCTGGGTCCCCAGGTCCCTGATAACCTCTTCTGTGCTTAGTGGATTGCCACCTATATGGTAGCTTGGGGTTACCTTGTTTTTCCCGAAGGGTATGACTATACATTTTTTGGCGTTTAACTTCAGGCCTTGGCTCTGGCACCAGCTATCTGTTTCCGTGAGTCCCTTCTGAAGGATATCCGTGTCCGATGCATTTTCCACTATGGCGCCCAGTTTGCAGTCGTCTGCAAACTTTGTCAGCCAAAGTCCTCCCATGCTGGCCTGTACTTCTGAGAAGTAGATGCCAAACAATAGGGGGCCAAGGACCGAGCCCTGTGGGACACCACTTGTGACCGGCTTGGAGTCTGACACAGCGCCAGCAACTCTAACCCTGTGGGTTCTGTCCTTAAGCCAGTTTGCAACCCATCTTGTGACATATGGGTTTACATTTAAGCTGGTAAGTTTTTCTACAATACCCGAGTGGGGTATTGTGTCGAAAGCCTTTGCAAGGTCAAGGTAGGCTGTATGGACTGCCTTTCCTCATCAATGGCCTTGGTGACTGTTTCGAAGAAGTCGACCAAGTTCAAAAGGCATGATCTTCCCTTGACAAAGCCAAACTGGGTCGGGTCCAATGTCTGCAAGTCCCCTATATCTTTGTTTATGAGCTCCATTATGATCCTCTCCATAGCTTTGCAGACTAGACTTGTTAAGCTTATGGGGCGGTAATTACCAGGGTCCGTAGAGGCGCCACCTTTGTGGAGTGGGACCACAGTTGCCGTGCGCCACTCCTTGGGCACGTATCCTGTGGTAAGGCTGAGATTAAACAGCTGCCTTATGTGCGGGTTAATTCCTCATTTAGCTCAGGTAGCACACAGCCGGGGACACCATCCGGTCCCATTGATGCTGTGTTTTTAGCTTTAGAGAGAGCAGCTTTCACCTGCGCATTTGAGATGTCCGGGAGGCTACACTCGGCTGGGATAGTTATCTCTCCTTTAGGGGGGGAAAGGGGGGTGAAGTTTGCACTGAACCTGTCTGCCAGTATGTTGGCAATGTCTGTGGGTTCAGTGATTTTTGTATCATTTTGGACTAATTCTGAGCATATCTGGGAGTTTCCACCCAGGTTCCTAACATAGCTGAAAAAGGCCTTATGATTGTCCTTTGAATCCATGGCAATTTTTCTCTCAAAATTGGCCTTAGTTGATTTTATGAGTGCTCGTAATTTTTACTAATAATGATCAGGGGTGACTTCCCTTTTATGGATTTTGTTCTATCATGTAATAGCTTTCTCCTCTTATTGTAAAGTTTGTTAATGGCTGGGGTCCACCAGACTGGACGCTTGCCCTTTGTGGAAAGAGTCTTGGTTTTATTTGGGATTGCCTGATCCATGCAGTCCTGGAGGTGTTCATAGAAGGCATTTGTAAGGGCTTCCGCAGCTTGGGTTGTGGTTTCCTCTGGCTCAGGGGCCTTGAAGGATACCACACCAGTCTTGAGTAGTGTGAAGTTTGCTTTAGAGAAGTTCTTCACTATGGTCTTTTTGTTTGGGGTGGGGCGGGATGTGGATTTCCAGTGAGATTAGTTTATGATCAGATCTCACCAATGAGGGATATACTTCCGGTGTGGAGCATTTTGTCCCCATGTTTGTGACAATGAGATCTAGTATATTTTCTCCTCTCGTGGGAACAGTGACTAGCTGTTCCATGGCATTTGAATTTATGAACTCCAGGAACCGTTGGGCTAGAAAGTTAGGGCTTGAGTAATGTTCCCAATCTATATTCGGGTAGTTGAAGTCACCCAATATGATGGTGTTTGGAGATACATTTATACCCTCCAGTGTCTTCAGGAAGGCTGTGTGGGGTTCCTGAGTTTGAGAGGGTGGCCTGTAGCATGCTACAATTTGTAGAGCGGTTTTGCCTATGGTTAGTTGCACCTGGATGGTTTCAAGCTTAGTGCGTTGCCACCAACCTGGAGGTGTGGGTATCCTTTATGAATATGGATACACCCCTCCTTTTGTGGTGTGGTCCGGGTTTTGGGGCGGAACGCATGATATGAGGTAAAACCTAATAGTGCCGGGTGCTCTCAGGAGCCTTGAACCAGGTTTCAGTTACAGCACAGACATCGATGTTCTCCATACTGAGAAGGGCCTCGAGTGCGTGCATTTTGAGATTTAGACTTCTGGCATTGAGCAGCATTACCCTCAGTTTCTTCCCATTTTTGTTTTCTAGGGTGGTAGGTTTAGAATTTGAGCCTTGCCTAAAAAGGCACTATGGGGTGGCAAGAGCCTTAGCCAATATCCGAATCCCAGGGTGACAGGTGCAAGCCGTCCCTTGCGGCAGCGTGGCTTGTCAAGCATGTCATCCCAGGCAGACAGACACTGGATCCCCTTTGAATGACACCAGACATTAAGCCAATTGTTAAAGCTGATCATCTTGTCTCTATATTGTGGCATCATTCTTGGTGAAGGAAGGATACTGCTCAGGGTTAGGGTCATACCTGCCTGGGCTACATAATCAGAGAGCTCCTCTATGTCTCTTTTCATGTAGTCCAGGGAGGTACGTCTCAGGTCGCTCACACCAGCATGGACAATGACTGTGTCATATTTGTACTTGCCGTGGAGTGACCCGAGTGCTTGTGTTATGTGGCGGATTCTAGCGCCCGATAGGCAGCTTACTGTGACCCTCTCCTTGTTCAGCCTGGTGAGTGGGACGTCAGTGTGTCTGACTATGGAGTCACCTATGACAAGTATGTTTGATGTTGTATTTGGCCTTAAGGGCTGTGACTGCTTTGCACACTGCTTTTGTGGTTTATGTGTTGCTTGTGGGGTGTCTTGAGGTAGCAGTTGTTTGGGTGTCTGCTTTGGAGGCCTCTGCTGTTTAGGTAAATTTTACTCAGAGCCTCCGAGTATGTCTTTGTGTGTTTATGTGTTTGATTCAGTGGAGTGGTAGCATTATGTGAGGCTGGTTTTGTGGTGTGTGTAGTTGCCTTCTCCTCCTGTCTGGTCTTGCCAGTCCTGAGTTGAGAGAGCTCAGCCTCCAGTTTGGCTAAATAGCTGCATCTCTCGCAAGTATTTGTGTTATGTGGGAGGAGGAGAGGGTTGTCTGTGTACATGAGGCAGTTATAACATTGCCTCAAGGTTCCCAGATTCACCAGCTGGACCGGAGAGGAGATTGACAACTGACCTTTGGACATGCTAGAATAATATTGGGAAATCCTTAATTGAAAACAAGGGCCAATGGGGAGTGAGGGTGTAGTGCTTTTAATTTTTAGTGCTGACTTATATAATTGCTTTAGTGAGCAAGTGCTAGGTAACTTGAGTGCAATGTGTTACAAGTAACTAAATGCAAAAACGACAAACAGTAACTTTCTTTCAAGTGAAACAAGGAAATAAGTACAGTAAGCAATGCAGATATCACTAGTGATCCACAGAAGCGCTGAGAAGTTGTGTATTAGGTTGAATTAGCTTCCAGGGAAATAACAAGCAAACAAACAACAAGCATATAAACAAAGCTAGATTCAGCAGGCCTGGATCTAGTCTATGCTAGAGCAAACAAGGTGAACCAATTTCAGTAAGATACAGTTCAAATATTCAGGCACTATAAACCTTTAACCAGAAATTCCCAGCTCAGAAGGGCAGAGTCCAGCCTCTTCTCCCACAAGAGTGCAGACCACAAACCTTCTTAATGTAAAATAACTGGCCTGAAGCCCAAGTGCCTAAACCAGAACTAATACACTTGGACACTGGGCTCTCAATCAGCAGTTCCCAACTTAGAAGGATGAAAGCTACCTGTCCTGCCACCACAGTGCTTGCCACAAACCTTCCTAATGTAAAACAACTGGTCTGAAGCCCAAGTGCTTAATCCTAAAGACTTGAATGATAGCTACACTTTAATCAAGTTACAACCAAGCAGTAATAAATACCATTGAATACTTTAGAGAATGTCTGGATTAGTGCTCAAGTTACACAAACAAAGCTAGATCCAGCAGGCCCGAATCCAGTCTATGCCACAGCAAACAAGGCGCACCAACTTCAGTAAGAAACAGTTCAGATATGCATGCACTATAAGCCTTTAACCAGAAATTCCCAGCTCAGAAGGGCAGAGTCCAGCCTCTCCTCCCACAAGAGTGCAGACCACGAACCCTCTTAATGTAAAATAACTGGCTTGAAAGCCCAAGTGCTTAAACCAGAATTAATACACTTTTAGAATAACAGACACTGAGCCCTCAATCAGCAGTTCTCAACCTAGAAGGATGTAAGCTACCTGTTCTGCCACAACAGTGCAGACCACAAACCCTCTCAGTGCAAAACAACTAACTGGTCCGAAGCCCAAGTGTTTAAACCAAAAGGCTTAGAATGAGTTACACCAAGCAGTAATAAATACAATTGAGTATTTTAAGATGATGCAAAAGTAAAAGAAGTAGGTAAAACACAAGTACAGTAAAAGCAGATGAAATTTTTTTTTTTTTTTTTTTTTCTGAACAAGTGCTGAAATCAAAGAAACAGATTTGAGTGCTGAAACTAGAAAACTGGCTAGTTATAAGAAAAAAAAAACAAGCTAGAAGGCTTCCCTCAAACACAGAAGGGCTTGGGGGCTCAGAAGCCTACAAATAGTCTGTACCACTTAACAAGAAAGGCAGGAAATAAGCTTAATTTTTTTTTTTCTATTTCCCAGATGCTCTCTTTGTACACAGTAGGAGTGCCTGGAATCAGAATATGATCTCACTGCACTCAGTTGAGTGAGCAAATGAGATGGGCCCAGAGGCAGGCTGAGGGGCGGGCAGTTTCAATGCCACAAGATTAACACCAAAACAAAAACAGGGCAGGTGGGTGGGAATAACTGAAGAGCAGAATAACTTCAGTTTAAAAATTCCTTCAACACTCCTTCATTCTTGGCAGTCACATACAAGTGTGCAAACTTTTTAAACAAGTTATCATCTAATTTGTCAATATATATTGAATAATATTTCAAAGGACACAAGCTAACATTTTATCAGCACCTGGAGATGACAGTGTTATTTGCAAATACCAATTAGATCCAAATTTATTACAAAAATATGTCCAAAATCAGTAACAATGGGTCCAGCTTGGGCCCATAAAAGTATATCATTATGGACAAATACCCTGAAACACTGGATCTACTTTTACTGTGCAACATTCTGTTCCGTGGATGTGATAGGCACCACTGTAATACTTCCCTGCCTATTACTAATTTGCTCAAACGACAAACCTGAGTGAGTAATCATTTTTACCACAGATATATAAACAAATAGGCCAGAGCAACCACCATTAAATTATAAACCTTATAAATCCAATCACAGAATACTTATCCAGTAGATGTGGAATGGCATTTCTTAAACCTATGATGTAAATGCCAGGTTTGATAAGGGATTCATTGTTGTTTTTGGTAAAACAAGGGTAATGGCTTACATTTAATAATTTGGTACATAGTAGCTTTTCTTATGTACTGAAACAGACCAGTACAGACATTCTAGAATAAAGGATCACCATGGGCGATACAACAAATGTACACATTTACATGAACATGCTGAAACAGTCAGTCGGCATCCAGACTGCTTCTGAAAATAAGTCTCAAATTTGTCATTCCTGGTTCCCTCTAGTTTGAAGAGGATGACTGCACCACACTTTCAGAACATGCGTTATGACCACAAGTGTTGACTCGTATCTTTCATTAGATTTACAAATGGATAAGGGAGAAGTTCCCAGGCCACAGTGCACAAGTCAATATACAGCTGTTCAGTACAGCTGCAAGAAAAAGAGAGAGAGAAGCATTTAAGAATGCAGACGCTGATGAGCAAACTATTATATAGCTTCTCTCAAAAGCACTGCACATCTTAGCAGAAATTGCTCAACATTATAGTTGTGGGAAATACTGCAGTTAATGCATATTACTTACTTTACTGCAAGTATTTTTAATCTTGATGGGTTTTAGACAAATATTTCCTAATCTGAAAATACTGAGTCAGTACTTTAGCTATAAGACTTATCTGACTGGAATTGTTTTAAGCAATGCTATGATCAAAATGTGCTTTACATTCTTAATTTATAACTTGCTGATCAAGGCTTGAGGAAAGGGCTTACTGCTCCCTCCAAATCTGTAGACTAGGTCAAATTTATACTATGCAAATTGCATCTTGAACTTTGTAGAAAAAAATCTCTTATAATCCATTATAAAATGTTAAGGGACACATGCTTTTTCTACACAGCCAAAGTAGTACAATATTTGTCAAAATGAAAAGCTTCATGGTGAATATTTCTTTCTTTGTGGTATCATTTAAATCAGATGTAAAATAATGGCAGAGATTATTCCCAGTCAATAAAGTAAAGAAATGTAGAGTAGTGTAGTGAGAGGGCAGTAACTCATGCCTGAAGAAACATTTCTCAGCTACTGTGTGAAAGCTGCCATCAAAACCTTACCATGAAGAGATATTTTGCAATGGAGTGAGCATGGCCACCCATGTATGAAGAGCATCTACATAAGAAGCTTCCTATCAACCTATACAGTTTAAGCTGCTTAATACTGGTCAGTGATTGGTTAGCTTCCAGGTCTAGGACGTTCATAACCTTTTCCATACAATGGTATCTGTGACAAAAATAACTCCATCATTGGATTTTTACATACACACACAGAATAAACAAGAAATTTATTGTTTCAGAATTCAGGTTAGAAAATATCAAAAGCAATAAATCGGTGACAAGTACTCTGTTTTTATATATATATATATATATATATATATATATATATATATATTTTTTTTTTTTTTTACACCAATCAAAAGGAGAATTCCAGCACCCAGTATTCCATAAAAATGGATTTTATTGCCAAACGGTGTGTGTGTGCGTGCGTACATGTGTGTGTGTGTGTGTGTGTGTGTGTGTGTGTGTGTGTGTGTGTGTGTGTGTGTGTGCGTGTAAATTTATCACCACTTCCTAGTCTGCACTTTAAAAACATTCTAGGAATTTATGCCCAAAGAAATGAGAAAAGATATGAAAGCTGATATCTGAAGAAACACACAGCTCTGTAAACCCACAGCAGACATCCATGCAAGAACAAATACCCAGCAGTAAAGTCCCAGCAAATCTGTCCATGACAGAACTAGAGATCAAAGTCTGCAATGCATATAGAATTACCATTCTATATGAATTGTTGTATAATGCTGACTTTTTTAAAGAAACTGGTTCATGACAACATTGGCCCTCATTTAACAGGCAACCATTCCTATTGGGGTCTCTGTCATTCAGTGCCCAAGTTCTAGTAAGACTTGGAGTGGGGATGTAGTTTTCTACAGATCTTTGCTGCATCTTGTACATGTTGCAACTAGCAAGACCAGCTCCTCTGAAAATGTCCATCCTGCAGAAGTAAACTATGCGTTTCTCCTTACTTATCATCCACTTGTTGGGTGAGAACATTTCTTATCAAGTTCACTAATTTTCTCATTGACTCAGTATTATATCAGTGCTTAGTAATCCATTTTTGGTTTCAATATCTTGCTTAATGATGACTCTGGATCTTGCTAAAGAATTAAATAAAACAAGGGCCTTTATTATACAGCTTGTTTAATTTATTTAGCTTTTGTTTCCCAGTAGAGTCCTACTAGGTAGAAGGCATACTTTCAGCAATGGCCCAGGGAGAAAATCTGCAAGCTGTACAATATACACAGTTTAAACAAGGTCTAAAGAAATATATACCAAAATACTGAAATTCATTAAAATTGAATAAAAAGGAACTATCAGACAAAGATAGAAAATGAGGTAAATTCTAAAAAGTGACATTGGCGCATATTATTGATTACTGAATCAAGAAATTCAGTATGAATTTAACATCACTAACCAACAGAGAGTATCAAAAATAAATAGCTCAAGTAATTTGGTATACATCATTAATCATTCTAATTTGTAAGCTAATAAAAGAACAGAAGTCCCAATACTTCTCATGGCAGTAGTGCAAAAAACTCATTCAGTAAGATATAAAGTGCCAGTTGTGAGAAAAATGGTTTAGTTGATAAGATGAGGAAATTGTAAGTATTTGGGTATGTTTAACCTGAGGATTCAGGATATCTGTAAATTCTGGTATTATTTAGATGTAAAATAGCCAAAATCTATGGTTCTGTTTTAGGACAGCAGCACTAATGTGCTGGTCAAGTCTAAGTTAGACATCTGTGACATCAAGTAAATTGGTGTGGGTAACTTTCTATTTTGGTGTTGTTAACAGGAGGCAGTATTTAGTGCAGTGCTAGGTGTGAGAGGTTGTGTGAGGTAAATGTGAGCAATTTAGTTTTCTTTGGGGGGGGGGGGATTCAAGAGTACTTCAAATTGTTCCAGTCAGGGCTTGATAGAGGAGTCATTGTCCTGGTCAATTGACTGGATTTGGGATAATATTGTGGCCAAGAAGATGAGCTGAGGTATTAGCATATTGTATGATAATGTGCATATTTGACTGCCTTGTGCATGTCATTTGTGAATATATTAAATAGGATGGATCCTAGTACTGACCCCTGTGCTATTCCTTTTTGTACTGACTAGTGAGTAGAGTAGGAATTATACCATTTGACTGAATGTTTTTTTCTAGTTGCTTCAATAGCTGTACATATTCAGTAGCAGTGTTGCTTAGTCCTAGTTGTGAGACGTGTTGAGGAAAGGATGAGACCTTTGAGAGGTCCAAAAATAGGTTTGAGACAGGGTAACCTTTATTTTGAGGATCTGAGTCTCCTGAGATCACCTCTTTTGTAACAAAGACAAGAAGATTCTCTGAACTTTATCTTCCTGTTGCATGTGAAGACATCTGAAATGGTGGTGCAACCAGTCTTCTGGTGAGATCACATCTGGATCACCTCATCTTGGAAATGTCATACCTTAGCCCCCTGGTTTCAAACCATGTGTGTGGTCTTTTCTACTAAACATATTACTTCAGACATTTTTTCTGTGGTCCTTCAATTCCTTTTATGGGATGGTGCTTGATGCCTTGGTTAGTGAATATGATTCACTATTCTATACTTTTGACTTGTTAGCCCCCAGTCATGAATTTCCCCTGCATACTCCATAAAGAAAGGTGAAGATTGGAATATCAATTGCAGTCCATAGGCCTGTGGAGTTACAAGTTTAATTTGGATGATAATTATGCTATGCAATAGGTTCAGATCACACACACAGAAGACTGCTTAACTAAGCAGATTTCTGCAGTAGTTAAGCAACAACTAATGCTTTTTCATATGGTGGACAAAATTTGTAGCCTGACTTGCCTCACCACTCACTGGTTCTTTTCACTTCTCACTGTGAATACACATTTTCATTGACAAGATTATTCCTATCAAGTTATCCTTCCCACTCTGAGACTCCATGGGCAATGCATCAACAAATGTCAATTCCAAATCAACTGTGGACAGTGCTTCATATTCCAGATTATGAGGTGTTCCTTACTGAGCTTTCAAACATGCAGTCTATAATGTGCATGTTTAATCTTTTTCCTATGACCATCTTTCAAGATTCTGATTCCCAAGTAAATGGTTTACGCTGAGAATGCCAATGTAATTAGTAGTAAAGGGATTCACAGCTGAAATATAAGACATTGTGGACATTCCACAAATCTGATAGTACTGGAATGTTCAACAATGAACGAATACAAAAGCATGTATGTAAATAAATATGGGAAAATGGTAATCAGTGGTGGTCAGGGACAAAAATAGAACTTAATTTTGACAGTGTAACAAAACAAACTGCATACTTATTCAGAAACAGCAAGAAGATTCATCACTGGTGATGTGGTTGCACTGAATCACCAGCAATACAATACTATAGTGACAAATGTCCCTGATTATATACAAAAATAAGAAACTAAAACTGGGAAATATAGATTCAGGGGGGATGTATTGAACTTTTGTTCCACAGTACTGTGGTAAAATAGACTCCTATAAGCTGTTGGAGAATAAGGTAAGGGTCACCCCAATACAAGATTAAAGCAAGAACAGGGCAGAAAATAAAAAACAGTAAATCAGAGGCACAAAACAAGCAATAATGCCTGACAGTGTGGGCACTGCGGAAATAATGGCTCACCTAGGGGTCTTATGAGGCCTAACATCACAGGGGCATGGCTACTCCACCCATTAAAGGTCTATTATTTCCCCTTTGACTCCCACCTTGGAGGGTATTATTATGCTTTTATAATGGGCTGTTCAACTGTTTACATGTTTTACTTTTTTATATTTTTGATGCAAAATAGTTCCTCTACCTAATGTTTCAATCGTGCTGTAGTATATAAACTTACTGTTGCAGAAAGTATTTTACATCTAAAATATATCTGTACAAGTATGCAATGTCACATATATAAATGCGTTCACACACATATGTCCAGTAATTTCAGGTACTTTCTTGACTGCGTACATTTCAGATATCTCATTGTGATCAAAAAAATGAAAAAAAATATAGAGTGTAAGGCATTAACCTCCCCTCCACCATCCATCATTTTGGTCTGTAACTCCATAATGTTTGATTTTCTCGTCTTCTTCTCCTTTTGGCTGCTCCTCTCAGGGGTCACCATAGTGGATCATTGATCTGCAGAATGAGTGGCAGTAGAGTTTTACAGTGTTGAGTTGCTATCCCAACCTTCCTCCAAAGGCACATACGCACACACAATCACACCAAAGGCCAGTTTAGAATGTCTAAACTACCTTCAGCATGTCTTGGGAGGAAACCAAAGCACCAGGAGGAAGCCCACGCAAACACTGGGAAGACATGTAGACTGCACAGAAGGTACCCCACCCGAGTATCAATCCAAAGAGCCTCTTGCTGTGAGGTGACAGCACTAACTGCTGCACCACTGTACCACCCTAATGTTTGATTTTCTGGTAATTCAATGAAAACTGCTGACAGTCAGTAAAGGCAAGCATTATAGTTTTGTACTTTTTATTGTTCAGAAAAAGGTGGCTGTTAAAGATGGACAGTTTTTTTGTCTTTTCTCTTCATCTTTTTGGCTTTATCCACAATTCTTGAACAAAGAATTTTAGAGGTATGTACTCAGTTTTCAGTCTATCATTTACTTACTCTCACAAACTCTCTCTTTCTCTCATTATCTATGGACAGAGCAACACTAGATAGAGCAACACAGGTAAATGCCCCACTGTAAATCCTGTGTCCCCTTGCGTGCCCTTGTATCTTTGGAATACTAAAAGAATTAAAAAAAAATAACTCAGTTTTTCTTTTAAAAGACAGTCTCCACCCCCCACTTTTGCTCATCCCAAGCATATAGGCACAGCCGTTCTGGCCAGCTGACTTGAGCACTCACATGAGCACAAGTTTAGTCTTTCTGAACACAAGCATGGTCTTTCAGAAAGAATATGGAGCATCTTTTCCTGGTCAGCTGCAGAAAAGCAGCATAACACACATCTTTTCTAAATTAGCTGACTTGGTCAGTATTTTGAAGGCATAGACTGAGACTGAGAGGCAGGTATAGGGCAGGGAAGTGCATAAGAGAACCAAAAGGGAAGAATGGTTTTAGAACAGATAAATGGTGTGTATGTATATATACACATACACGCACACACCCACATCCCAGTCATAAATATCAGTAATGTCTCAGCAATTATCAACTATGTATATGTAAAAGTATATATATATATATATATATATATATATATATATATATATATATATATATGGATTTGTATCACTTCACCTAAAGACCATTTCACTGAAACCGATTTCACTGACACCAAATCACCTAAAGTTCATTTCACCTAAAACTGATTTTACTGACAAGTAGCACTCTAAGGCAAGTCAAAAGTATATGTCCTTTTCCCCACTGTAGTGTGATCCTGGTGTTAGTATATATAGTTGGGGGGGGTGTGGGGGCACAGCCCTCCACATGGCATGGTGTGGTTTTATGTTGTCTGGTTTTGTTTTACATTATTTGGTAAAAGCCAACTAGGTGGGGGCTAAACCCCCCACACCCCCCAATGTGAGGCCCTGTGCCACCCACACCTCGCCTAACTATATATATATATACTAACACCAGGATCGCACAACCATGCAGAAAAGGGCATATACCTTTGACTTGCCTTAGAGTATTACTTGTCAGTGAAATGAGTTTTAGGTGAAATGAGTTTTAGGTGAAATGAACGTTAGGTGATTTGGTCTCAGTGAAATGGTCTTTCGGTGAAGTGATACGAATCCATATATTATATACATGTATATATATATATATATATATATATATATTTTTTTGATATATATATATATATATATATATATATATATATATATATATATATATATATATACACACACACACACACACACACACACACACACACACACATATATATATATATATATTTATATATACACACACACACACACACACACACACACACACACACACACACACACATATAAATATATATATATATATATATATATATATATATATATATATATATATATATGGGTCCTATAACTGCGGTGGTGGTGCTGCGGTAGCGTTGTCGCCTCACAGTTAGACGTTGCCCGTTCGATTCTCAGTTAGAGCGTCTTCTGTGTGGTGACATGCGTGAATGGGCGGTCCTTCGTTGAAGGTTGTGCGTTAGGCCCGGCAAGCCAGTACATAAAAATCTACTGCCAATCATTAGCGGACCGGAGTTCCGCTGTGGTGACCCGTAACCGGGATAAGGCGAAAGACACAAACAAATATGGGTCCTATTTAAGTGATCGAAGTTTAGAACTTCAAATTTCATATGGGAAAAACCATATGACTGAAGTTTTCAAACTTAGAACACTTAAAGGGCGATCTCCATACAGTGCAGAATGGAAATATTCTCTTTTCCTCGAAGTAGTGAGGTCTCAAAGTTGGTATTTTTTAATAGCGGGGGGGTGTGCGGCATGCAGGGGGGCTTGCCCCCTTGCATATATGTGTTTTAATTTGCTTTTCTTTTTTTTTTTCTTTTTTTAATGTTTGAAATTACAAAACTTTGATCATATGGTCCCGAACATATGAGTTTGAAGCTTTGTAATTTCGATCATTCAACATAGATCCATATATATATATATATATATATATATATATATATATATATATATATTCTTACTTTTGGTAAAAATATTTTCCTTGTATTATGAAGCTTGTTAATATTATGGTTCCACCATGTGAATTTATTTCTTGAGTTTGTTCTGCACTTGTTCCTATGGGGTACAGCTACATCTATGCAGTTGTTTACATGTGGATATAATGTGGTGATGTACATTTCTGTGTATTCAGTGAGGTTAACTTGGTTTGGTGGGGATTTCAATCTTGGCAATGTATCAATAATAGCAGGTAGTTTGTCTTAAAGAAAAGTCAAAAGGTAGCTTGGGTGGAAGGGATTTCTTGTTTCAATTTTATTTCAAAGCAAACTGCTTTATGGGCAGACCTAACAAATAATGAAGATATGCAAAGGATGGTGCAGGACAAGATCCTAGCTGTTACTCCCTCTAGTGGGTACTATGACTAATTGGACCAGGGCATTTGTGCTGACAAAGTCCAGGAATCTCTGTTCTTGTGCACTAGTGGTGGTGTAGATATCATAGTCTGTATTTGGATAGTTTCAGTTGCCTAGGAAAATAGTTTTGGGTATAATACTGAGCAATTCTAGTTCCTGTAGATAGGCCTTGAGGCCTTCGTGTGTCATAGAGGGAGTTCTGTACCTAGCTAACATATGATTCAGGACCTTTCTGATGGTTATTTATACATGAAGAAACCCTAGTGAATCATGTTGCTTTACCAGCTTTGATGCCAGTCACTTCTGGATGTAAACTGAGACACCTCCAAATTTTTACCCCTCCTCCACAGTAGGTGGTCTAAACCTGTGGAAGGCATTAAAGCCCTGCAAAGCCAGGTGTTCTCTGCCATTTTAAATCATGTCTCAGTCACTACAGAGACAAGAATGTCCTCTTAGGTAAGAAGGACTTGTAGGGAGTTGATTTTCTTGTTTAGGCTTCAAGCATTGAAAAGTATCACCTTGATATTTTTTATTGCTTGTTTCATTATGATGGTAGGTTTATCAGGTTGGCTCCATCATATCTCTCTTCATATAGTCCAGGGAGGTATTCTTGAAGTCATTGACGCCTACATTAATTATGACAGTGCCATACTGGTATTTGTTTAAGGACTTGAGTGCAAGTGATCTGATGGATCCTGGCACCACACAAGCAACTAAAAGTTAATCTCTCCTTGCTTTACCTGGTAAGAATCACATCTGTATGTCCTAGAATTGAGTCACCTATAACAGGAATGTTTAGTTGTGTTGATGCCTGCCTCACAAGCTCAGCATCTGTGAATTTTGGACTTCTTGTGCTATGTGAGCAAGAAGGCTTAATAGGTTCATAGGTTCATAGGTTGGTACGAGGCTATCAGCCCTAGGGCCTATACAAGCCTAGCCATAACAATTCCCTGGCTATTTCTTCCCACATTATTTACTTTCCTGGACCCCTGTCTAGCAGGGTGACTGACGTGATCCCTTGGGTGAATTTCCTTTCTCCCATCCAATCGTCAAGGTTCCTCTTGAAGAGGTCCAAAGAGGCACTCTGCTTGACATGTATGGGCAATCTATTCCAGAGTCTGGGGAGTCTCTGGGTCAGGAACCTATCCCTCCAGCATGTTTTGTTTATTGTGATGACAAGGTTTGATCCCTGGAGCGTGTAGCTCTGAGGGATTGGGATTTCTTTAAGTGTAGCATGTCCAACAGCTCTGGGTTTGACATGGCCTTGTATGTTAAGCAGAGATCGCCTCTGAGTAGACGATATGCGACAGAGTATAGCTGGAGTTTTTTAAGGCGGTCAGCGTAGGGCATCTGCTTTAGGCCTGTGATTCTTTTAGTGAGGTATTTCTGAGGCCTTTCCAGTTGTTGCAGATGTCTTGAGAGGTACATACCAAATGGGGCGTTGTATTCTATAATGGGTCTAATGAGGGATGAGTACAGTGGGACAATGACCTCCTTTTTCTGGATGAAAAGCCCTTCGTGATGAGGTGTGCCACATAGAAGGATTTCCTGACTGTTGTGGCGATGTGGTTATCGAAGGTGAGACCACTGTCCACCTGTGTCCCTAAGTCTCTTATCACACTTTCTGTGTTTAGCGTACTGCCACCTATATGGTAATTCATGGATACATGTTTTTCCCAAAGGGATAACAATACATTTCTTGGCATTGAGCTTGAGCCCATGGCTCTGGCACCAAGCATCTGTTTCTGTAAGGCCCTTTTGTAGAGTATCCACATAATTTGGGGATTCAATAATGGCTCCCAGTTTGCAGTCATCTGCAAACTTTGTTAGCCAGAGTCCCTTAGTGTTGACCTGTACTTCAGAGAAGTAGATGCCAAACAAGAGCGGCCCCAGGACTGAACCCTGAGGTACTCCACTTGTCACTTGTCTGGAGCTGGATTTGGAGTCGGCTACTTTTACAGTGTGGGTTCTATCAGTAAGCCATTTAGCAACCCATTGGGTGACATAGGGATTAATACCCAACTTAGTAAGTTTATCTATGATTCCAGAGTGGGGGATGGTGTCAAAGGTCTTGGCAAGGTCTAGATAGGCTGTGTGGACCACCTTACCCTTGTCCATGGCTCTGGAGACTGATTCAAAGAAGTCAATCAGGTTCAGGAGACAAGATCGGCCCTTCACAAACCCAAACTGGGTGGGGTCCAGTGTTTGAAGGTTGCCAATGTCTTTGTTTATAAGTTCCATGATAATACGCTCTATGGCCTTGCAGATAAGGCTTGTCAGACTGATGGGACGGTAGTTTCCGGGATCCAAGGTGGATCCCCCCTTGTGGATTGGGATAACTGTAGCTCTGCGCCACTCAGTGGGCATGAAACCTGAGGTGAGGCTATGATTAAACATGACACTTAGGTGAGGTGCCAGTTCATATTGTAGTTCATGTAGTACACAGCCCGGGATGTCATCTGGTCCCATGAATGCTGTATTCTTGGCTTTAGAGAGTGCGTTTTGTACCTGTGTGGCCATTATTACTGGAATTTGGCAATCTTCCGGTATTGAGATGGGCCATTTAGGGGGTGAGAGGGGGGTGAAGTTGGCACTGAATCGATCTGCCAGGATATTGGCAATATCCTTTGGATCACTATATGTATTGCCGTTCTGTTTTAGCTCAGAGCAGATCTGAGCATTGCCATTTAGATTCTTGACATAGTTATAGAATGCTTTGTGGTTGTCTTTGGAATCTTTGGCAATTTTATTTTCATAACTAGCTTTGGAGGATTTTATGAGGCATCTCAGTTTCTTACTGAGGCTAGTAAGGGAGTTTTTTGCATCCTGGGATTTTCCTCTTTTCTGCAAAAGTTTCTTCTTTTTGTTGTAGAGTTTGTTTATGGCAGGGAACCACCAGATTGGCTTCCTTTTTTTGGATGAGAGCATTTTGGTTCTATATGGGATGGCACGATTCATGCATGAGTGGATGTGCTCGTACAGTGCCTTAGTGTAGGATTCAGCAGTTGAACTTTCAGTTCCCGTCTGCATGGGTATCATGAAGTTTGTCACTTCTGACTTGAGTAGCATGAAGTTGGCTTTGGAGAAGTTTTTTATGGGGGTTTCTTTACTACTTTAATATGCTGAGTGTGCTTTGTGCCTGTATTGTGTTTTGGAGGTGATTGAGTTTTAGGCAAGGTCATCTTTAGAACCTCAGTATATGATGGATTTTGTGTATTGTGATGGCCTTGGAGAAGTGTGATGTGTGGTGTACTGATGATGATTTTGGTGTCTAAGTTTGGCATGCGTAAGATTCTTGCCTCCAATTATATTATAGATGTACATTTCTCACAGATTTATGGTGTCTGAATAATAGATGATCATCAGAAAACATGAGACAATTCTTATGTTGTCTCAAGCTTTCTGTCTCAATCAGGCTGGCTAGAGAAGTTGTGGAAAACTGCTGGTCCATGATAATGACAGGAATGAGTCTGTGGGCAAGGGTTATTACAACTGCTCCCCACCCACATGAATCAGAGTTCCTCCTTAACCCAATTCAAGTGAAACTTGGATAATTAGATGGGGAACAGGAAACTCATTCCTGGCTTGACAACTATGTCTCTAATGGACACAGCCTGTAAATTATTCATCTCTCACAACCCTGCTTGTAAATGTTTCATTTCCCAAGCCCCTACTTACACTTATCATGGGTACCAGAACTTATCAGAGGTTTGGCATGCATGGCTAGCCTTAAAAAGGCCCAAGTGGTTGTTACCCTAGTACAAACCTATGAATGACAGACATTTACAGTCAGGTCAATAATGTCAATTAATTTTGTAGATTTTGTTCAAATGTTCATAAAATGCATCTTGATGTAAAACTTGTGGTTCCGTTAACTTTTTAAGTGAATTCAAGTGGTCTGCCTCTTCACTGATTTTGCCTCGTATTTATGCCCTGTTCCTCATTTACTTAATTTTCCTGTAAATTAGAGGATTACTACCAGTCAGTGTTAGGCATTACAGTTTCATAGTTTTTATTGTTCAGAAAATGCATGCCCATAGCACATTGTTCTGCTAACATTTTAAATGATCTAGAATTGTTTGACACTTATGTTAATAAACAGCTTCATGTAGTCAGAGATACATAGCTTGAATCCTTTCACCTCCATATGGCTTGTGTGCGACACTAGCCAAATTACTTAACCAGACAGTCCTCCTGATCAACCCTAAAAAAAAAAAAAAAAAACACTTTACCCAATGGGTTTACTGGGTTAACAAATGTAATACATAAAATATTTAAAATCTGTTTCTTTTTGTCCCCATTATTTTTGGCTTTATCCAGAATTCTCGATCAAAGTAATTGAAAGGCATTTTGGTCTGTTCCTTGTAAAATCGGTGGCTTTCTGGCAGATTGTTCAGGATTATGGTCACTAAATGAAAGGAGCTTTGGACTTTGTATCCTCTAGAAAATGCTTGGCAATGCAAAAAGTACAGCTGTGTAAAGTCTTGCTGTAACAGTAGATGTTCTTCTCTTCACTGTTGCAGCACTCAAGGGATCTCCTGCCAAGAATAGCCCAATATCTGGCCAGTATAGCAAAGCGTTTTAGCACTTATAGGCATTGTATGTCACATGCATGCCCTCTGTGCAAGGTGTAGGTCATAAAGGTGACATATGGACATACACACTCAGAAATGAAAAGTCCCAGGAGAAAAAAAAATGTCCCAAATGACAAGGAAAATGTGCATCCAGATCGAGAAAAAGTAGATGAGACCCTCGGCCAGGAGGGCAAGAAAACAACAAAGCTAGAGCAACAGCAGAGGTGGTAGGAGGGAGGGAGTGAATACTACAACACTGAAGAGAAGGCCATCTATTGTTAAGGTAAGAATTTACACAACTCTACTGTGTCTTTCCATGTCATGTTGCAATATTTATAACCTAAGGGATAGTGCAAGAGATCAAAAGGAAGCCTGGCAGGAGGACGGCATAGAAGAGCCCTCCAATATCCCATGCAGGATAGTGTTAGGAAAGCCTGCCCTGTTCCTGGAAATAACATCCAACTTGTAATGCTTAGTGGAAGTATGAACAGAGGACCAAGTATCAGCCTCAAAGATAAAACTGGTATCAAGCCCCTTGAACAAAATACCAGCAGAACAGCCATGGTAGAATGAGCCTTTACTAATGAGGAAAGACATTTTCCGTGAAAATAAAAACAAAAAGAAATGGTTTTAGAAATTCAGGAAGAGGTGGTTTGCTTAGAAACCGCCAAACCCAAAGTCCTGCAATGAAAGGAAACAAAGCTGCTCAGATTTGCAAATAACTTTAGTTTTATCCAAATATGTGAACTATATGTGCAAATCCAAGGTGTGGAAAATCTTCTCACTGGCAGACTGCAGAAACGGGAAAAAAGAGGGAAGATGAATAGATTCATGACCACCTTGGGCATAAAAGAAGGATTAGTATGAAGAGACACCCTGCTCTGTGGAAAACTAAGAAAGTCTGAAGTTCAGAAACTGTCTTGCCTGAAGTGATAACCAAAAGTTGTCCAAGTACAATGTTACAAGGATGCTGAAGAGGCAAATTCAAAAGGACCTGGAGTCAATTTTAAGAACAAAACTGAGGTCTCAAGAATGCAGAATTCTGGGAACCCTGATATGAAGAACACCTTGAAGAAATTGTTTGACTTCAAATATAGAGGCCAAAGGAGAATTTAAGGACAGATGAGTAGAAATCACTGACAGATGAGTTTTAACTGAAGAATATGGTAGCCCAGCATGGAGCAAATCACACAGATAAGAGAGCGAGAGGAACCCCCCACAGATTGGTGCATCTCTCACCATCAGGATCCCCTAACAGAAAATCGCTTCCATTTGGGCACATATGATTTCCTGGCAGTGCATCTCTCACCCTCCTGCAGAGCCCAAAGCCTAAAAGGAGTCAAAACCCTATCACCCATAGCATCAGATGTAGAGTGGGCAAGTAAAGAAGGATAAGAGATCCTGTGTCTTGTGTGAGCAGATCCACCCAGTGAGGTAAATTTTGGTGATTGCCCATGGCCAAGTGAGCAAGAAGGGGAAACCAATGCTGTCTAAGCCAAAGGGAGTCACCAGCAAGATTTTTGGAGAGTCTTGCCCGATCTTGTGCGGGACTCTTGGTAACAGAGGAAAGGGGGAGAAGATGTACAGAAACATCTCTTTCCAAGGAAAAGACTGTGTCCATTTTTCATGCCAGAGGACTTGGGTCTCTGGAACAGAATAGATAAAGCTGTCTGTTCAAAGTGGAGGCAAAAAGATCTACCTGAGGAGTACCTCACCAGTGTACAAAGTGTAGGAACACATCTCTGTGAAGTATGCATTCATGAGCTTGTGTGCTGTTCCTCTCAGAGTCAGCCACTAGATTGTCCTTTGAGGAAATGTAAACTGCTTGAAGAGTCACTTAATATTGGACAGCTAAATCTCAGACCAGAAGAGCTAGTCAGCAAAGACAGGACTTTGTACCCCCTTGCTTGTTGACGTATCACATCACAATAGTATTGTCTGTAACAATTTTGAGGGGTCCGGGGGGAAAGAGGAACTGAAAGGCCTGAAGAGCTAGAAACACAGCCCTCATTTCTTTTGTATTCTTGTGGTCTGACCTCTGTTGAAGAGGCCAGAGTCCCGGAACCTTCAGCGGGCCAAAGGAGGTGCTCCATCCCCTCTCTGAGGCATTTGTAAAGAACTCCTGAGTTGGAACTGAAGCTTGAAAATGAAATTTCCGGTTGAGATAAGGTTGATGAATCCACACTGAAGCTCAAGTTTGAGATAGGGGAGGAAGGCTATTGAAATGTTCAGGGGATAGCAATGTTGAAGCCACACTGACTTGAGGTACCACTAAAACTTTCTAATGTGGAACATGGCCAGAGGAAGCATGGGAATGATGGAAGCCATGAACTCAAGAACCCTGGGAAATTCCATTGCCATGAAAGTCAGCAGAGGAAGAGGAGACTGGAAAAAGGCAGAGAGAGACATGGCCTTGGGGGAAGACAGAGATGCCAGCAAGGGAATTGTCTAATGTCTGCAGCCTAAATAGATATGATCCTGAGAAAGTGCCAGAGCTGATTTCTGAAAGTTTATAGTTAGCTCCAGATTCTGCAAAAGGGAGATACTGAACTGGAGATCCTGATGCAGAGCTTTGGGGGAAGGGACTTGAATGAGCCAATCTTCCTGTTAGGGAACTATCTTAATTCCCCAAATCCTGCAAAAAGCAATGACAGGAGTGAGGCATTCGGCAAATACCCTTTGGGCAGTAGAGAGGTCAAAGAGCAAAGAAAATAACTGAAAACATGAGGAGAAACAGAGAAATGTAAACATTTCCTGAAAAGGGGATGCATGGAATATGAAGCTAGGCATTCTTGAGATCCAAAGAGACCAGGAAAAGCCTTGAGTAGAAGGGGAAGGAATGTCTGAAGAGACATCAGAAAGGAAATAATATTGAAAAAGGTGTTGAGCCAGTAAAGATCCAAAACTCCTTTCCATGTGTCCTTCTTTCAGAGGACTGATAAAACATCCTGGAATAAAAAACCCTCTCTCCTGGGCAGGAGACACAGCTTGAATGGTGCCCTGAACCAAAAGAAAATGAAGCCCCTTTGGGAAAAGGGGAAGTTATTCCAGAGGAGGTTGAGGAATGCCCAAAAAGGGAAGAAGGGATTTCCAAACCATAAAATATTCTTTGCAGATGATGAACAGAGCCTTAACCAGTTTTGGAGAGACAAGGAAAGACACAGGGACAAGGGAACCCAGGTGAAAGAAAGAGGAAGCGAATTGTCAAATAAAACCTGGCTTGTCCTGAAAAGAAGGTTTCTGGAAGGCAAGAGTCTGAGTAGATTTAGCAGGAGACACATGTGTAGAACACTTCTTACCTTAGGCAGGGGGTGATACTGCCTACAAAGAAAAGCAGATTTGGAGGGATAATTTCCCTGAAATTTGGGAATGAGTGAAAAAATGTTTCAACTCCTGCAATGCTTTACCCTTTTCCTGGAGAGGCTTGAAAAGGTCAGCAGCAGTAGAACCAAAAATATTTTTATCATCCAATGAAGAATCCAAAAGTTTTCCCTTAATGTCATCAAGTAAAGCCTAAAGACAAAACCAAAACAGAACCAAAGGCAGCATCCCTGGAGGAGGATACAGCAGCTGCATTGTAGCTACATTTGACGGAATGGCAGACCACTTGTGAAGTACAGCCCAATAAAGAAAGGGCAGAAGAATTCCCCACAGAGTCATGAAGATCAGAAACCACTTAGGAAACATGAGATAGGAGGGTCAAAACATACCTGGTCATATGAGACTGGCAATTGATGGCACGAAAGGATAAAGTAGTAGCAGTGTAAACTTATTTGTCCAGTCTCTCCATGGCCCTGCTATCCTTATCTGAAGGAAACAATTTTATAAAGGGCAATAACCTGAAGGGTTTATTAGAGTAAACAAACTACAGAAGGGTATTTATAAAGGAATTTACACTTCTCAGGTGTTTTGTAAAATCTATCAGGTTTCTTGAGTGCAGGGGGCTGAGAGTAAGGGAACACCAAAGATGCAGAAAAAGTATCCAGAAGGGTAGATAGGACAAGAGAAACATCCAAAGACTTAAGAGGCTCCATGTGGAGGAGCTCCTAATACTGCAACTGAATGCTAGAAACTTTAAAACAATCCCACTTATAAAATTCCATCATGCAGACAATAGTATCCCCAAAGAGAGTTCTACCAAGGGGAATCTGGACTAATAGTCTCCTCTTCCTCTGAACCATAGTCCAAGTGAGAAGGAATTTAAGAATAAGTAGGAATTCTTCCACTGAATCCAGATCCTCATCAAAAGAATGTAGTTCTCTGGGTCTTCTAACATGAGGCACCCCTTGAGGAGGCTTTAAAATCAAAGTACTGAATAACCCCTGAGTGAAATCCTGCCATTCATAATAGGGATCCTTAACTACAGGGGAAATATGCTGTTTTTTTTTCATTCTGCAGGATGTCCACAGGACATACCCTCAGAAGGTCAGACCTCAGGCAACATTCAATAAGTGTCATGATAATCTCCTCCCTAAGCAAGATCTGCAGAATCCCTTTTGGTCCCTTTCAGATAATCAGATGAGGTTCCCCCTCAATGTCAGGAACAGACATTTGTAATGCCTCTGAGAATGTGCAGAAAGTCAGATCCATGCCCACCTATCACGGGGTCACAGCAGAAGAATCCAGTGAAGCTACCAGATAGTCCTCTGGCCTTTCACTAGCCTCGACAGAAGTATGGGGGTGGGGCTAGATAGCAGCTGTATCAGAACCAAGGTTTTTGGAATTTTCTTAGCTGACTTTCAGGATTTGTAGATTCTGCAATAGCACCTTGAGCCAACAGCTTCAGATGTTGGATTTTGAGGTAAATAGATAAGGAGGACAGATGACTATGTAGGTTCTAAGGGACAAAAGCCTGGCTGATAGAACATTGTGTACAGTTGTGGAAAGCACCTAAACAAAAAAAGACAATGATCATGATCATTTTTATGGGGAATCTGCCTCTCACACTGACATGTTTCCTTTCTGAATGATATGAAATCAACAGTACTAAATATTAAGACACCCCGACTGGGAACTTGCCTGAAAAGTGGCTTGTTAACTCACATAGCAAAAGGGTATTCAGACAGACATTCAATGATGGAGTTTGGGCTGGTGGCAAAAATCTTCTGCGTGAGTGTCCATATGTCACCTTTATGCCTCATGCCTTGATCTTAATACTGAGGCAAAAATATATTTCTGCATGACATCGTAACACCTCCATTGTATTAGTTGCTACACTAATTGCTACACAGCACCATACAAATACTTCATCCAAACCATAACCGTTGAGCATCAAAAATGACTCTTCTGTGTTGTAAACATTGCCAGGAGTTGTAAGATTATGGCACTTTTTTTTTGTAGGACAACTGTCTTTCCATTTTTCTCAGTGGATTATGGGCGAGTTACTATCATGCATCATGTAGTCTGTACTTTTGTGGTATGTTTTTCCCCCACCACACATGTCCTATGTGCCCCGCCGGCTAGCTACTTTGCCCATATTATTCCCCAGCAAGAAAAGGGACCTCGAGTCTTCACTGTGCAATTATCAGATACAAACACACACCGGTTACTTTCAAGTTTTGTTCACTTTTTATTTTTAATTTTCCTTAAACAGGAAAAAAACATTTAGTGAGTATGAAAATAGCAGCTGTTTGGGGTATTTTTGTCCATGGTTCGTGCACTGCCATGAACTGGCAAATTTGTCTGTTAATGGGACATATTTGTATATTAATATCCTGCTAGAGAAAGTTTATTCTCAAATAGGGTATTGATGAATTATTCATCCCTTATCAAGGCAAGAATAAGACCGATGAATTATTATTTAAGATGTTAAACAGTAAAACAAAAGCAAAAATGCCACAAGAGTAAACAAATATTCTATTGGGAGGTTGGGATAATGAATGACTTATGAGCAATTGTCTGTCCCCAGTTTCTCAATATCTGCAAATATTTATTTGTCTAAAAACTTGAAATGGTTTCTCTTTTCACCTGTTAACTAGATGAAGAGACATACCCCCAGATTCACTATCCTACCGTGCAGGACTAGCTTAGTGCTGCACGGAAGCAGTCATTTAGGAGCTGGATAGCAGCACACCATGCATATTAATGAAGGCGCGCTGCCTGAGCTATTAATATTACATGGAGCAAGAGTGCAGGGGGTGTGTCTGAGAGCAGAGCTCTCAGAATATACAAGCCCCTGCAATGAAGAACAGCAGACAAGTCCTAAAAAAATGTGCAAGACTGTTCATAGGTGTAGGCATATCCCCAGCAGCATCCCCCCACGTGTACAAGAGCAATAGTTAAAACAACAAATATAAAGATTTTTTTTATGAAACAGATGAAATGTAACTTAAAGTGCATAGGTTTGCCCATCGCTTAGCTACAGTTAATGCAGCTTAAATGGCAGAAGAGGATAAAAAGCAAAATATATGCTAATGCAGCATTATAGCAATAGTGTAGTGGACAGAGCATTCGCCTTACAAGTAGTCATTCCCGGTTCAAGGCCCACTGCAACACATTCCATTTTCCATGTCAAATCACTTTATGAGCAATATTTTTAGTTGCATAATTTACTAAATAACATATATTTGTGAAATGGAGTACTGCATTAAATGCAGATGTGAGGTGTCAGTGTCATATTGTTGCAAAGTCCACAGATAATCACATGTGCCCCATACAGTATATGTACACAGGAATCAGGGATACAAATGGAAGATAAAATGTGTAATGAATGATAACTCCATACAGCTTCCATATCCCCCACCTTTCCAAGAACCATTAGACATTACTGTCTAAATTAGTGTAGTGGTAAGCTGGAGTAAGCACTAGTAAGCAAGTGTAAGCACTATTAACCAGTAGTAAGCGGGAGTAAGCATATGTAAGCACTAGCATATGTAAGCACTAGTAAGCGGGTTTAAACCCATTTGCATGGGGATAAGCAATGCACACACAGGTTAAGCAATATTGAATCTAACTCTCTGTAAGCATATTTAACTGGAGGGTAGCATTGTTTACCCTCGCATAAACCCGTGCAAACCCGCTTACAAGTGCTTAAAAGTGCCTTAATCACTGTATGCAACAGCCGCTGTTCTGGCCAGAAACAAAATAAACAGCCTTTGCAGGTCTTGAACCCAGGACCCTGCACACTACAGTCACAGTAGTTAACCACTAACCCATGATAGCAGGACATATGACTGAGGTATCACCAAACAAATCCTCACTATAGGAAAATCAAACTGAACATGTGAAAAGAATCTATATACAGTCTTATGTTCTATAACCTACTATATAACATAAATATGTGAACTGGAGTACTGCAGTAAGCCCAGATGTGAGGTGTAATTGTAATAAAGTGTTGAATTCCCTTAATAAACACAAGGACCCCATACACTCATGGCAAAGTGTGGGAAATCGTCCTTATTTAAACCAAACAGGTGGGAATACATCTCATAACTGGTTGTAGCTTTCCCTTACAGGCACTATGTCTGGAATGAGAGACAGTGTGCACTTTTGGGCACAGTGCTGGGGCATCAAGGAGTCCAGAGTCATGGCAGGGCTCCTTGTCAAAGACCATGAGCAGAGACTGCTGCAGGGCCAGTACCAGGGTTCCCAATATAAAGTGGAAGCCTGGGACCATCTCACCTGTGACCTTACTAGTGCCACTGGCATACCCCGAACTGGTGAGCAGGTCAGGCATCACTATGCCGACCTGAAGCGGCGAAAGGGGGATCTCTTGGATCAGTGGATCCAAGAGGCTAGGTGTACAGGGGAGGTCCTAGCTGTGTGTAAGTATCACTCCACTACCTGTTTAATAATTGCCGTCTCATGTATATTATGGATAGATATGGCTAAATATCTCTCTTATGTCCTTCACAGTGGCAAGTGAAGGGGCTGCGAACCAGGAGGCCCATGGATGTCGCTTGGAGAGGTTGCAACGTGAGGCAAGTTAGTAATACTCTTGCATGTACTACCATAGGAAATAAATCTAAAAGCATTAGTATGTTAATTGCCTATATAAAACCTGTATTGTTTAAGGCAAGTACTGCATACACCAGAGAATATAACTGGAAGATTCTCATATAAGTTGTATGCAAATAAAAGCATAATAGCCTGACAATGAAGGTCTAACTGCTGGAGTGCATGTGTTTACTCTGGTATCATATGGTGATGTAGATTTGCAATCACTTAATAGTACTGTTGTATTAAGCACTGTTACTCACACTGTGCAACATAAATAAAATGTGTAGAAATGTCTGTATATGACTGGTGCAATCCCCAGAGGTCATTTAGCATAACTGAGGGAGACATAGACAGACAACAGTGAAACGACAGATAAGAAAATCCAAATAGCACATGCAACTGAGATGTGAACTGTTGTATTTTTAGCACACACAGCCATGGTTCGAATCCTGGGAGTGGTAGTAGTCTGCATACAGAATCATACCCCACAACTTTACAGATATATCCAGAATGTCCAATAAATTGGCCCATATCTGCTGTCTGTCACTCTGTCCCCCTGTGAAATCAGTGGGATGATTCCAGACGTATAGGCAGCAAACAAGAAATACTACTGGTTGTCACACATCTATAAGAACAAACCTGTCACACTAGCAACTCCCCAAACTGTTATGAGCGTAATAAGCCAAGTATGTCCCATCTACACCCCCATGTTGTCAAGCTGTGACCAGAGTGGGTACAGTAACAGAGTGAGATGTATGTGCATAATGCTAATGTGGAATCTGGTACTTTGTGTAGCAATATTCAGGTAGTGCTAACAAACATTGCTCCCACATGTCCGTCAGATACAAACACTGTGCACAGAAATAAAAGATTAATACCTTGTACTGGTACTGCTTACTTTGGTATTGTATGGCATTGTTATTGTTGCAGTTGCTCTGAATAATAAGGTATTACTCATCACTGTCACCCACACTGTGCTACATAATATAACTCTACAAAATCCTGTATAAGAGTGTTGTAATACATAGTCAGAATGTAAAACCACAGGAGAATTATAGACAAAAATCAGATAAGAGATCTACAGCAATATCTATATAGGACACACAACTGTGATGGACAGTGTTTTAGTGTTAGCAGACACAGACATGGTCTGAATCCCGGGAGTGGAAGTAGGCTGCATACAGAATCATACCCCACAACTGTACAGATATGTCCAGAATGTCCAGTATATCAGCCCATATCTGCTGCCTGTCACTTTGTCCCCCTGGGAAATCAGTGGGATGATCCCAGATGTTTAGGCAGCAAACAGGAAATACAATTGATTGTCACACATTTATAACAACAAACCTGTCACACTACCAACTCCCCAAAATGTTATGAGAGTAATAAGCCAAGTATGTCCAATCTACACCCCCATGTTGTCAAGCTGTGATCAGAGAGTTTACCGTAACAGAGTGAGATGTATGTGCATAATACTAATGTGGATTCTGGTACTTTGTGTGGCAACATTCAGGGAGTGCTAACAAACATTGCGTCCACAGGTCTGTCAGATATGAACACTGTGCCTAGAAATAAAAGATTGATACCCTGTACTGATACTGTTTACTTTGATATTGTATGCCATTGTTATTGTTGCAGTTGCTCTGAATAATAAGGTATCACTCATCACTGTCACCCACACTGTGCTACAGAATATAACTGTCTACGAAATCCTGTATAAGAGTGTTGTAAGTCACTAAAGGTTGAAGAGGGCAATAGTCTACATATGTCCATGTGGTCAACTGGTCAAGACATGGCCAGAGTGTGTGCAAAAAGAGATGGACAGGTATGTTCATAACATCAACCTAGAATCTGGAAGTATGTGTAGAAACAATTAGTGTTAAACAATTCCTCAGGTATACTAGGTAAGAGGTGTATATTGCAGGTAAAACCAGTTCATGTATATAGTTGTCGACAGCCATACCACTGTCCAAACTAAGGCAATAGGGTAGTGTACTAATCCTTTTAAGGTACAGATAACAGCACTGACTAGGAAAATAATGTGAACTACAGGAATATACTAGTTGTTGATTGACATCTTTCTCCCCTAAATACCCAACTCAATTGGTACGTGATGACTGAACTGTAATGTTGGGACATATGCCCTATTGTTTAATAATTATTTAAATCTGTTTATATGCATGCACTATGCTGAAATACTCCAACATTGGTGGCATGGTGCCAGCAATGTACCTGCATGCTGTTGTAATTACCACTGTGGTCCCATATATGCATATGTTCTGTTTCCTATACAACTGTTCCATATCTGGTGTCTGGGTTAATGGGAATATCTATGCATGCAGTTATACCTAATCTTGGAAAGTGTTGACTATTACTAACCCATATTTGTTGATAAAACATAAACACCATAGCACGTATGGGAATGCGGTTCCCAGTGGACCCACCTGTCCCACCTCAGGTGGCCGTGGCACCAGGCTCCAGCATGTCTGTGGCCCAACCCGGGACCTTCTTGTCTGTTGGTCCTGCACCACCTTCGGCTGGAACCGCCTTAGTGGATGGTGCTCACCCCCTCCCTGTGAGCGGGTGTGGACAGGAACCTGTCACCGGTTGCCAGGTCCGGCTCGTGGTGCATAGCAAGCTCAACTGAGAGTTTGGAGATCTGCTATGCCAGCTCGAGGGCTGTGTGTCGTGACTAGAGGGTCAGCCTTGCTCTCCGACTCAGCCCCCAGCACAGCCATCTCCGGGGCTGTGAAGGTGCAGTGGTGACTGCCCATGGGTGGGGACCTCGGTCCCACTGTTCCACTGGGGGGCTCATGGGCTTCAGATTTCCCAACACCCCTCCCCATCAAGGTGTTTACCCCCCACATGTGTCATATACCACCCCTGTATACATGTTTGTCTTGTCTGTTAGCCAACCAAACCTTCCTCCCCAAATATACCTACTATCTCTTCCCAACAACCAACTCTCATCTGAAAAAAAAAAAAGGGCAATCTGTTCCCAAAAATATCTCGCCCCCATACATAGCTGTCCATTTCGCACACATGTCCGCTGGACACATGTAATCTGGTCTTATTGGTATGACAACATATTATTGCTGTCCTCATCCCTCTCTCAGGGGTTGGAGTGTCCAAATCTACCTCCAAATTCAGTGTATATGCACAGCTGTTGCTGTAGAAGAAATGGGCAGCTATGGACCTTCCCTATACACTTCCTGCACATCCCTAGCTATTTTCCCTACTGTCTTTCCCTCTTTGTGCCCCTTTTTCACCACTTTCCTATCAACACTTTTTTTTTCCTTTAAAGAAATTTGCGCAGGGGTAAGCGGGAGTAAGCACTTTTAAGCAGCAGTAAGCAGGTTTAAGCTTGTTTGAGCGGGGGAAAGCAAAGCCTACACAGGTTAAGCAATTTAAAAGCTAACTGAGTATAAGAAACTGTAACCGGACGTTAGCAGTGCATACCTCTGTGCAAACTCATGCAAACCCACTTGCAACTGCTTAAAAGTGTCTTAATCACTCTGTATCCAACAGCCCTTGTTCTGTCCAGCAATAAAATAAATGGCCTTTGCAAGATTCAAACCTAGGACCCTGCACACCATAGTCAAAGTGACTCACCACTAAGCCATGTGAGATATATGTAACCCTGATATTTTCACAGACATATCATCCGGCACAGTCATTCAACAGTATAGGAAATGTATTTAAACATGTTGATGTATGTGTGTGTGTATATATTTATATGTAGATACAGATATATATTTATATATATATATATATATATATATATATATATATATATATATATATATCTGCATAGATCTATATATATATATATATATATATATATACATAGATAGATATATATATATATATATATATATATATATATATATATATATATATATATATATATGTGTATATATATATATATATATATATATATATATATATATATATATATATATATATATATATATATATATATATATATATATATATATATATATATATATATATATATATATATATATATATATATATATATATATATATATATATATATATATATATATATATATATATATATATATATATATATATATATATATATATATATATATATATATATATATATATATATATATATATATATATATATATATATATATATATGTATATATATATATATATATATATATATATATATATATATACATACAGCAATATATATAAGCATAAATATATATCTATATATGTATATACTTACATATATCTATAGATTTAAAAGAGAACATAACAAAAACATATATGTCCACATGCACCATTAACGGGGGTGAGGGGGGCCTAAGCAACATACATCTTGTATGTATAGAAACCCCCCCCCCCCCATAGCCAAACACATCTGCCCTGCAATACAATACCAACTGTTGCAAATCCCATAACCAGGACCTGACACAACATGGGCACAAGATGTCAACAGTACTCCATCCCACCTGTATGATGTCAGACTGGTATCAGTAACATATCATGCAGTACAGTCTGGCTAACATAGGGAATGTACAATGTGGAAGGAATCAACATTCCTAAGATACATGTACACAGACACATATATGCAGACACATATATATATATATATATATATATATATATATATATATATATATATATATACACACACACACACTTACATATATATATATATATATATATATATATATATATATATATATATATATATATATATATATATAAAGATATATGTAACTACACATACAGATACAGAGAGATATATAGGAAGATTCATATGTAGAGGGTGCACACAATACGGAACAGCCATTATTCCTAGAGTTCCCACCTTACCAACTGGACACTGTATGAGCCACTCATACAAATGACAATTGCTGCCTGCAACATATACCCACAGAGAGGTCAAAGGATATAACACCACATACAGGTTTGCATACATGGGAAAGCTTTATTTGTGTACTATTACAGTTGTATATGCCATGTCATATAGCTGATTAGACTCTGACATACATATAAACAGACTAATACAACTGTCAGCAGATACATTAATACAGTATTCTGGAAAGGTTTACATATGTTGTTGTCCAGGGCAAGGCTTTCAAGTAGTATAACAGTAAAGATAGACTGGGCCACAAGATAACAATCAATCAACAGTAAGTAACGCAGATGTATAGTCCAGCAACCTCTGTCTACACTCTCTACACAATCCCTAGGGGGTAAATAACTCAGCTGACACAATGGAATGTATCTGTTACATAACAAGGCATAACTGACACCATTGCAATCACACTGACAAACAGAACAGTCTGTATGGCAGGGAACAGTAGGCTTGCCATTACCCAAGGTGAATTGTAAGGTAATGTACATCCAGATATCTTAAGGCAGCATATCCTTGATACCCTCACATGCTGTAACAGCCTAGGTAGTTATGGTGCATCCCCCCATAGACTGACATACAGGGCCATATACCACTGTTACATACACTGGCCTCTGGAGTGCATAAGGGCACACATGTATTATTTAGATGAAGCCCACACATATATGAACCCAAGCCCACAATATGTATGGGGGCCACAACAGCAGTGGAATGATAGCAGGAATGGCAGCATGGCATACTCACAGCCCACTACATAACAACACTTGACAACATGTCATATGGACAAATCCTGGTATGTAGGTGGAGGACAGAGGCTGGAACACAGGCCCATATGTGAAATAGTTTTGTCATACACTAAGCAAGTCACTGGTGTTGCAGGATAGTCTGCAACATACCCTTAGTCAGAAATATGAAGTTAGAAACACAAATGGATGTAGCCATGTACCGATAGCACTCAACACACACACTGTCAGTGATATATCTGACACAAGACCTGTGCGTTGGACAGACAGCATAACAGGCACACCTCTGGCCATCAAGTGGATAGGCCCACATTTGAGAGCTATGCAGACAGACTGCATTCCATGTTAAACTAGTATGTAAACACAAACCCTGTAACACTGGTGCTATACAATGCATACAACAACACTACTCACACTCTGTCTGTAGTTCTAGAACTGCATACAAATATGTAGCTGGCCTGAGTGTGCAAGTTCTCTTGTAAGAGGTATTGCTACCTGCTGCCTGTAACACTGCTGCCCACACACAGGAAGGATGTCCACCATACAGGAAAAGTAAAGGGACCATGCCCACATGATGTAAGGATTTATAGTAGTGGGTTGCCATGACAGTGGTAATTGGAAGTACTACACAGCATGCTGCATGCAGGTAGCAAGTGCATCTGATCATGTGCATTACCTACAAAATCCGTGCTGCAATCTATTCAAAGCAGCTCAATTCATTTACTCGAGAGAGACTGAGATAGAGAGAGAGAGAGTGAGAGAGAGAGAGAGAGAGAGAGAGAGTAAGTGAAAGGCAAAAGAAAAACAAACACAACAAAAATAAAACCAAACATCCAGCAAACTATCCAGAAGACACATCATTTCCACAGCAGGTATGTAAAGTATATATGCATGTAATTGACTGTAGTTCTTGGTCCATAATAATGGGATAGATGATGTGGAATGATTTATATGTGCCATCAGGTGTTGTTGTAATGATGTTCAGCTGAACAACTGCTAAGGACAATAGAGTCTGTCACTTTGGGTTGTGGGCCATACCCGTCAACTGTGCAGAGCAGCACTGACTGATAAGATGTAAGCCACCATAGTGTATGTTGTGTAATGGGAAGCATGTGTATTACTGTGGCCAATAGCTGGTGGTGGAAGTAATGCCATAATGATGGACACGTGGGTTCCAAAGCCCACCACTTGCAGGACACTCAGGTTAACCTATATTGTAGCATGCTGGAATGGCATAGGTGTGTAATAGGGTTACCTGCAATCTGGCCCTACATATACCCACCCTAATATTAGGCCGTGTCCATATGTGGCACATGTCTGTGTTGTAGCAAGACAGAACAGTGCAGCTGTGCAGGAAGATGTTTTGAGATTGTGGACCTGATGTCTGAATGTACCCCATATATATGTATGTATATATATATATATATATATATATATATATATATATATATATATATATATATATATATATATATATATACACATGTATGTCCACAGATATACAGATACCCATATGTAGACATATATATAAACACATATATATAGCATCATATATATCTACACATATATATATATATATATATATATATATATATATATATATATATCAATATGCATGTCTACATATATATACAAACACAAACACATATATGTATGTAAATACATGTCCCCTATACTACCACAACAGTGCTGCATGCTATGTGCGAGGGAACAGCACACGTAGCAATACACACAGATATATACAGCTGTCAGTGTGTGCAACATGGACGGGTATGTCACATGTGAACCCCTTGTTGGGACCACATTGCCCTTGTCTGTGAAGTAGGGAATGGGAATATGGGGAAGTATGGCAGGTGTAGTTGTGGAGGTGGTCCAGGTTGGTAGATATAGAGGACAGCCTACAGGAGTGGTATGTGACACATGTGGTGGGTAAACACCCTGGATAGTGTGTGAGGTCTGCAATGTGGAAGCCCCATGGGCCCCAATATGGACACAATGACCCATCAGGGGCAACAATATCCTAGACCCAGTCATTACCAACATGAGTGACTGATGTTCCACACCTGAAGTCAACTCCTCGTTGGTCAGATCCGACCATAAGCTAATCACCCTAGATATCCACATCCTGCCCCCATTAAGGAAATCATGGTAAAAATTTTCTCCAAAGCCAACTTCATGCTTCTTAAGACAGAAGTGGCGCACTTCATGACACCCATGCAGATGTACAATATAGGTATGACTGCTAAATCCTATACAGATGCACTGTATAAGCACTTACATGAGTGCATGGATCATGCTATCCCAAACAGAACCAAGATGCTATCCTCCAAAAAAAAAGAAGCCAATCTGTTGTCCCCTGCCAGAAACAAACTCTACAACAGAAGGAAGAAACTGTTGCAAAAGAGAGTAAAATCTCATGAGTGGAGGAGTTCCCTGGTCAGCCTCAGTAAGAAGCTGAAATCCCTTATAAGATCCTCCAAAGCTAGCTACAAAAACAAAATCATCACTGATTCTAGAGACAACCACAAATCATTCTATAGCTATGTCAAGAATCATAATAGCAATACCCAGATCTGCTCTGAGTTACAGCACAACAGCATGAAAATTACAGAACCAACTGATATTGCCACCGTCCTGGCAGATAGGTTCAGTGCTAACTTTACCCCCCTCACACCCCCTAAAGGGCCCATATCTATACAGGAAGAATGCAGACTCTCTGTAATCACAACTACGCAGGTAAAAGCTGCACTCTCTAAAGCCAAACACACAGCATCCATGGGACTGAACAACATCCCAGGCTGTGTTTTACATGAACCTCAGAATGAACTGGCTCCCCATTTAAGCACTATGTTCAATCATAGTCTCACATCAGGCTTTGTGCCCACTGAATGGTGCACAGCTACAGTTATCCCACTGCACAAAGGGGGAGCCACCATTGATCCTGGGAACTATCGCCCTATTAACCTGATGAGTCTGCTCTGCAAGGCCATGGAATTTATCATCATGGAACTCATAAACAAAGACATTAGTAACCTCCAAACTCTGGACCCCACCCAGTTCGGTTTGTGAAAGGCAGATCATGCCTCCTGAACCTGATCAACTTCTTTGAGGCAGTCACCAAAGCTGTAGATGAGGGTAAGGTGGTTCGCACAGCCTATCTTGACCTTGCCAAGGCTTTCAACACCATCCCCCATTCTGGATTTATAGCTAAACTCAATAAACTAGGTATAAATCCCTATGTCACAAGATGGGTTGACAACTGGCTCACTGACAGAACCCAAATTGTAAAAGTTGCAGACTCCAAATCTGACTTCAAACAAGTGACAAATGAAGTACCACAGGGTTCAGTCCTGGGACCTCTCCTGTTTGGTATCTACCTCTCTGATGTGCAGGCTAACACAGAAGGCCATTGGCTAATGAGGTTTGCAGATGAATGCAAGCTAGGAGCCATAGCTGAGTCCCCAAATTATGTGGGCATTCTACAGAAGGATTCACTGAGACAGATGCCTGGTGTCAGAGCCATAACCTCAAGCTCAATGCCAAAAAGTGCATTGTCATCCCCTTTGGTAAAAACTCTGTACCCATGAACTACCACACATGTGGCAGTCTACGTAACACCAAATGTGTGATAAGAGACCTGGGGAACCAGGTGGACAGTAGTCTCTCCTTTGATAATTACATCACCACAGTAGTCAGGAAATCCTTCTGTGTGGCATACCTCATCACAAAAGGGATCTCATCTAGGAAAAAAGAGGTCATTGTTCCTCTCTACTCGATACTCATTAGACCCATTATAGAGTACAACACCCCTTTTGGAATGTACCTCACAAGACATCTGCAACAAATGGAAAGGCCACAGAAATACCTCACTAAATGAATCACAGGCCTAAAGCAGATGCCCTATGCTGACTGTCTAAAAAAACTCCAGCTATACTCTGTCACATATCGTCTACTCAGAGGTGATCTCTGCTTAACATACAAGGCCATGTCAAACTCAGAGCTGTTGGACATGCTACAAATTCCAATACCTCAGAGCCACATGCTCCAGGGATCTAAACTTTGTAGTCACAACAAACAAAGCATGCTGGAGGAATAGGTTCCTGAACCAGAGCCTTCCCAGACTCTGGAATAGACTGCCCATACATGTCAAGCAGAGCTCCTCTTTGGCCCACTTCAAAAGGAACCTTGACGACTGGATAGGAAATAGGAAATTCACCCTGGGGATCACGTGAGTCGCCCTGCTAGACAGGGGTCCAGGGAAGTAAATATTGTGGGAAGAAATAGCCAGGAAATTTTTATGGCTAGACTTGTATAGGCCCTAGGGCCGATAGCCTAGTACCAACCTCTGAACCTATGAACAAGCCTCCCACCCACTGCTACTCACAACAGCAGTCCATGTCTTGAAGGTGCCTGGCCTGGAGGCTGAGCAGGAGGAGCATGTGGACCCTGTGAATGTGTACTGGGTGCCTCAAGGTGATGTAGCACATCCCAAATGTATCGGTGGAGCCCGCTATGGAACAGACCCTGGACCTGACCTCGGGAGACAAGATCATGTTTGTGTGTGCCCCCGGGGGGGACAACATCCCCTGAGGTGGTTCCACCTGAAGGTAGTCCTGGACCAGTACATGAGGAGGCCCCAGGGTGGTTTCCACATGTGATGTGGCCCGGTAACATGGGCAGATGAGTTTGGAGAGGTGGTTCAGCTGGCAAATATTCTGTAAACATGCTATTGTGTCACTGATATAGAACATATGTGGGTAGTAATAGCCTGCACAATCCCGGAACATGTCCAACAGCATGCATAGATATCCACAATAGCACAGAATGTCAGATGTGCAGCAATCACATAGCAAGCATACCACAGGCATATATGGAACCATAGTGGCCCTGACAATGGCATGCAGGTGAATAGTCTGTAACTGGCCAGCAATGATAGTGTCCACACAGGGAACATGGCTACAAACACATAGCACAAAGTGTGGTACAATACAATATTTGTCCCACTGGTAGGTAAGCTGTATCCATACCTATTGAATTGTATGCACAGTTTGTTGTCACTGATATGGTGGGGGGTTACAAAGATGTGTATTAAGAACTGTGCTAACCTTGCTGTATGAGTTTCTTAGACCTGTTTCCATCTTTATGTCTTTCAGGCAAGATGTCACATGGGTGGCTCCCTGCTTACTCAGTTGCTGAGAATGAAATAGTGCTAAACTACCTAATCCAGCACTACCCTGTCATGTTTGGCCGGGACGCCCATGAGCAGCAGGAGTGGACCACCCTGTGGAACGACCTAGTCCACAGGGTCAATGATGTCGGACTGCAAAACCGCAGTTATGAGCAGGTCCGGCATCATTGTTCTGACCAGCTTTATAATGCCCATCGGCATGCTGCTGCAGTCCAGGGAGGATCACCTCACAACGGGGGGCCATGCCATCCATCCCCCCTGACACGTGTTGAGGAGCTCATCACCAGCCTCGTGGCACCTGCCCATCCACACAGCCAACTGCCAGACACCATTGTGGAGGTGGGTGCTACCCACACACCGGCTGAGGAGCATGCAGGTAAGGTGACAGGGCACATCAGTAGACCACTGTTGCATATGCATCTGCATCTGTACAGGTAGATCATGCATATCTGACACGTCATATATATAGTTTGTTGCTGCATAGTAGTAATAAACAGATGTGCATACATGGTAGTATTGTGGACATGTACTGTTGATGTACTGTAATGCTGCGCCCTCTCTGCAGCAATGCCACAGGTGTGGCCACTGACTTCACATCTCTCACCCTCTTATGTAGGTCCCTCTGGTATACCACCAAGGCAGCAGCCTGTAGCTGGTGAGTATGGTTTATGTTGATGCTTGCCAATACACTGGGCATGTAATGGCCATGGTATAGTCCATACACACATATAGCACACCTACCCAGAATGCATGCTGTAAATGTTCATGTATTGTTTCTGTTAAATGCACGGCATCACAGTGGTGACCATGATGGGGTATTGGAAGGGTATGTCAGACAACTGCAAGAAAACTAACATCCTGTCATTGTGGAATGTGTCTACCGGGAGTAACATAATGGTGGGAGACATGACCTACAGTAGGGACATGTGTGAAACATCACCCGTATACAGTGCAACAACAGTGTATATACCAGAAGTACAATGGCAGCTGTTACAGAGTTACACTATGGCATAATGTATTACTGTGGTCGACATTATCAGCTGGGATTTGGTTATAGCACATAGTGTTCAGGGTATGGGACATTGCAAACTGATACACATGTGTAGGCCTTACTTGTCAAGCATCTGCAAAAAGGCTGCAGGTGGGGAGGGGGTGTCAGCATGACACACCAGTGCACTGCAGCAGGGATCCTAAGGATGCTAAGAATTGCCGTATCTGCACACTGTCAGGTTCAGGAACTCTGGCAGATGTAACCCTACCCCCACAACAATAGTGATGGCAGTGTGTGAACACCAAGGGATGTGCACATGAGTAGACCTTGCAATCATGCAGATTTGGGGGACATGTGTAGGGCAGACTGAACATACACTGGCAAATGCAGATGGCCCAAGTATACCCCTGCCAGGAGTAGTGACTGCTGTAGTACACATAACAATTAGTGCAACAAACCATCACGATAAGGGTTTGCACACATATGCACACACAAAGTGTATGCATCGTGGTCAGCATCTGCACACCTAATGCATTCAGTAGACACCGCATGTGTATGTACAGGACATATGTCACATATCGGGTTCATGTGCTGTTAATATATGCGGTGATGTGGTCCCATGGCAGACCAAGAAAGGGTGCGTCATAGTAATGAGGGTGTGTACACTCCACATAGCCATGGTATGCTCTGACGGTTGTCAGTGTAATAGTACTAGATTGGTCATACATGGTCCGCTGATGCTGAGATCTGTAAACCAGACATCAGGTATTCACAAATGACATCTGTCCACATATCATCCCAGGTATGTGTTGCTGAAAAACATAGGGGCTGTGAGCATTAAAGCTGACATAAATGACACAGTACTACACATTCAGCAATGGGTTGTACACCTGTGAGGTTTGGTGCACAGTACATGGCATGGTACAGAACAGGTGCACAGCAATACTGTGTACATGGGTGCAGTGGTATCCAGGGGAAGGGGCATCAGCTACTAACACAGCACATGCATCACACATATGTATACTGTTGCTAGCATGTCTTGACTATAGCTGCACTGCATGCTGTTGTGTACCATATGTTATGCATGTTGACAGATGGGTAATAGGAGGACTGTGTATACTATCATTGTACAACCTCACCTGTATGTTTGTGTGTGTGTGTGTGTGTGTGTGTGTGTGTGTGTGTGTGTGTGTGTGTGTGTGTGTGTGTGTGTGTGTGTGTGTCAGTGGGTGGCTTTTTTGTCTGTAGGGTCACTCTGGTGAAGTGGAGGAAGGTTGATGCATGTAGTATGCATGTGTGTATGTGTGTGTGTTTGTGTGGGTGTCCATGTATGCACATGTGTGATTGTGGGGTTGTTCATACAGCAGTACTTCCCTTTGGGATCATACAGTACATGGACATAGACTGACATATGACACAGGAATACTTGTCATGTATGTAACCACAGGACAGCTGATAGTATAATACGGTCTGTAGCATGGAACATGCATTGGGAGGGAAGGTAGACACCAGGTATGCCGTTAATATCACATTCAGAAGAGAGGTGACTGACAACCCATGTATGCAGCACTACAGATGCATTGGGGAATTACTAGACAACACCAGGGGTTGTATCCATATATTACAGTTGTCACATGATAGGTTGATTGAACAGCATATCTGTCATGTACTGAGCAATACTTACACATGACACTCCAGTGTGTGATGTTATGGAGTGAACATAGTAGCCCCTCACATATAGGGGCCATGCTCATGATGTCCAGCCATACACAGGGTGAACACTGAATGACAGCAGTGAGGCTATGTAAAACCACTCCACTCAGGTCAGGGAGGTAATGGAGTAACATGTCTTGTGTTGTGATCTTGTCTAAGCATTTAGAGGAATGATACATCAATGAGTGGTATTAATGAGTGTATGTTACCAAGTGTGATGCATGATGGAGAATGCATGGGAATAAACGTGGGACTGTCTGTAAAGTCACGGACAAGTATGTATTAAGGTGGTGTGTGTGTGTGTGTGTGTGTGTGTGTGTGTGTGTGTGTGTGTGTGTGTGTGTGTTTGTACTGTTATGCAATGCTGTACAGGTCTTAAAGTGTATTTCTTGTTTTCCCCCACAGGTGGCGAGGTGGGTCAGGGTCCCTCCTGCATGCAATCTGATGTTGGTGTCCATACAGACACTGACGATGATGATAGTAGTGTTGAGGCACAGGTGGGGTTGTCAGGGGCCGCAAACGCACCATCATTAGACATCCCCCTTTTAGCCACTCCAACCCCCGCACACAGTTTCAGTGTCTATACATACCCCAACACCAGTGGCCATAGTGGAGGGACAGCTGGCATTTGGTGGCAGTGCACAGGAGAGTGTGGTAACCATGCCTACTGTGTCTGGACACAGCAGGCATAGCCAGATGTCTGGCAGGGGACCACATAGGCAGATGTCCTAAGGTACTCATGGTAGGACCACTGGTCATCATGCCCCTAACAGACGCGCCATAACTGGTGCCACCAGGCACATGTTTCAGGCTGTCATGACAGTGCAGACACATATGGAACGTTACACCAGACAGGGCCTGAGGCTGCAGAGGGCTGCTCTCATATCTGCAAGCAACCTCTTCCATGAACTGTCTGGTGCCATCTGTGCTTATACCAAGCTCATGGATAGACAGTCTGGTGAGATGATGGCCCTCATCGATTGTGGTTTGTCTGTGCTTGAACATGTGGTGATAGTGCGGCGATGGTTGCGTGGATGTAGGCCAGCAACACCAACAGCTTGCAGTCAATGTAGATGTGCTAGGACACCAAGGGGCTCCTGTAGTGGCAGTACCAGCCCAGCACTGCAGGGGGGGTGCTGTCCACACCACACTACAGCAGGACAGGAGTATGTGATCCTGGCCAGTGCCAGGAGGGACCTGGTTCTAGTGGACATCTGTCATCATCAGGGGAGAGTAGCACATCAAGGCCTGTACCTGGACATGCCCACAGAACCCCTGGCAGGCACAGTCCACATGTCTGTGGCCAGAAGCAGTGAACTGCACACTCTGCCAGATATGGTCTGCAGCTGTCCATAAACACCTGTGTAGGGCAGCCATATGGCAGAACTGTGTGCATGCATACCCACACACTATACGAACACACCTAGGGCAACCCCATACCTACAAACACCACATCACTATGCCCAGTTCTCTTCATTACACCTCTCAACCACACACATGATGTCAAATGTATGGCCCACCCTCGGTCTCTGGCAAACCAACAATACTCGCTGTGCATAGGATGATACCTGTGCCGTATCCCTGTCATCCATAACATCAGTGCAGGGACAGGCTAATATGGTTCTGATGCACATGGTGCCTGTACTACAGTGTAGCAAAGTACTGCAGTGTAGTCTGAAGAAGTTCCTTTAATGAAAGATGATGAAAACACTAACAATAAATTTTAGTTTCAAAAGTACAGAAATTTTTCTGGCTGTAAGATTTGTTTTGTCTGTTTTTCCATTTTTTATTTAGTTGTTTACAGTGGTATCCTGTCACCTGCCATGTGGCAGCAGGCAATCTATCGACAGACACCACTGTGGTGATCCTCAGGGTGAGAATGACATGCATCAGCAAATCCACTGAATGCCTCCTGCACATGGCCACTGAGGTGATCAAGTTGACATGTACGCAACATGTATTACAACACATGGTTAGTGGAGTCTTTATTAAATCACCGAACACAATGTCAAAGTGTCAAAACAGTGATTTTTTCCAAGGGAAAAGAATCGCTGTTCCCACAAAAAAATAAATAAATTAATTAATAAAAATCAATTTCAAACATTACATTAAGTGGGGGGTCTTCACCCCCACACTGCCTGATGTGGGGGGCTGTGCCCCCACACACCCCTACTTAAATATACTAACTCTGAGACCACACTACAGTGCCAAAAATGGCAAAGTACCGAAGCAGCTAAGTGAATTTTTTTCCCAGGGAAAGAATTTGCTTAACAGCCGCTTTGATATTTTGCATTTTCAGCCTTTTAAGTTCAACCAAGATGCATTCGAAAGAATACATCTTTAGTCTTCTAATATAGACCCGGTTAGTGTCTGTGATGGAGACCTGTACCCAAGCATGTTCTGTTGACTGTGGTAGTGTAGTGGAGGTACCCCTGGCATGTGGTGCATACAGGATGTTCTCTCCTATATGTGCCAGTTCTTACACAGCTGGGCAGACTTGTCAGTGTCAACCAAGCATAGGTTGCCTGTACATATCCCAGCTGGATACCTGCCATCTTCACATCTGTACAGGGACTGGCAGTCATCAGCTTGGCAAGTAGCTATGCAGTAGGATGAATGTGTTGACAGATAGATGTATGACAACAATATGAATGCCATAACTACATGTTGCAAGCCCTCACTAACATGTGTTATACAGACGGTAGTCTACAGTTACATTCCACATGTCGGATCATTATCCAGTAGGGGATATATACTGTGACACAGCTCACACACCAAGGACACAAAAGGGAGGCCTCAGAGTCCAGCTATGCCTGCAGGTGTGCCTGTTGTCAGTACTACATTTAGCACTCTACTCTTGCCTGGGAAAGCACTGTCAACAGTAGTACCGCCATGATAAATTACATGCCAGTGTGACAGTACATACCCTGGGCTACTACCCCTGTATGTAACACATTTGCATGGATAACAGTGCTGTACAGGCCTCATATACTTGTGTGTCTCAGACATGACACTCACACCCCTTGCTACTGTAATGACAGCACATAGGCACATGTATTGTACATGGCATTATATACACTTATTACAGATGTCATTATCCTGCTATGTTATCAGACTGGGTGGTGAGAACTGGGTACCAGGGCTAAGCCATGCTTAGCAGATATTAACATTGCTCCAATATAACAGCTAAGCTGATTTGCACACTGATGAGTGAAGCGTACACTGTGTAAGCGCCCGTACGTTTACCAGTAGCTTAGCACTGCTTAGCTTCACGCAAACCCACACAAATACACTTAAAGCTGCAAAAAACTGCCTTAACCACTCTGTATCTGACAGCCCTTGTTCTGCTCAGCAACAAAATGAACAGCCCTTGCAGGTCTTGAATGCAGGACCCTGTGCACTATAATCACAGCAATTAACCACTATGATGTAACCACTGCGAAGACAGCTGTTGTTTTTCCAACATATCTGTCAATACACATATTGATTAGTATTGAACAATTGGCTTTACTTCCACAATTGTGTAGTACTTGTTATTAATATGACTGTTGTATCACATACTTTGTTTTATCATAATGTACACATATCAGATACATATGGTGAGATACATCTGAGAAGGTATACACAACTGTGATGATTACACATGACAGGAATATGGATATATACATGTACATACACATGTATAATCATACATATGTATGCATAAACATCTGTATAGTGCATCATATATATGGCCATGTGTAGATCTCTTTGTGTGTGTGTATATATACATATATATATATATATATATATATATATATATATATATATATATATATATATATATATATATATATATATATATATATATATATATATATATGTATATATATATACACAGATATATGTATATATATATATATATATATATATATATATATATATTTATATACATCCTATGTGTACAGATATGCCTATTTATGTAGATATATATGTAGATATCTATAACTATATATATACATATATATATATATATATATATATATATATATGCAGATACACAGATATATGTATATATATATATATATATATATATATATATATATATATATATATATATATATATATTTATATATACGCACATCCTATGTGTACAGATATGCCTATTTATGTAGATATATATGTAGATATCTATAACTATATGTGCATATATATCTATTCTGATATACCTATTACTGTCAATATATATGTTGACATCCATAAGTATATGCTCATATGTATCTATATCTGTATATGTAGACATATATTGCTGTGTATATGTATATATATGTACACATTTTTGTACACACACACACACACATATATATATATATATATATATATATACATATATATATATATATATATATATGTGTGTGTGTTCATATATATATATATATATATATATATATATATATATATATATATATATATATATATATATATCCATTTATGTATGTCGATATGTATATGTGTATATATCTATATAGGTATATGGATAATTATATGTACATATATGTTCACCATATGTCCAGAACATGGAGTGGAGTCCTACCTCAAACCCAATAGTCCCAACCTCTTAGTGCAAGGGGATGTCAGGTATGTATTGCAAGTATGTATGTAGACCGTTGCTACTGTAATAGGGGTTGTCTTAACAGACATGTGTGTTGAGGTCACATCTGCTTTTAACATGTGCACCATTGGCTACTGACAGACATCCTAAGGACATCATTGTACAGTACCACTGCTAGCACAATAATGATCCTGTGGACTACAGCAGAGATATGACCAATAGGTGTAGACAGTCTGGCACACTATGATCAGTCCAGAGGTATACACAGAACCCGTTAGTGCAAGACATGTGGACCAAGCCTGACAATGTGGATGTTAACAACCATGTAGATGGATATATCACATAAATACTGGAATGCATATGCCCACATAGCTTATGCATTCACACACTCCTGTCTATCCTGACACATAATAACCACTAGTGCAGATGTCACATGGCCACATAGTACCCACTAGTGAGTGACATTCATCTGTACAGCATCCCACTGCTTTTTCAGATATACATGACAGTTATGGTGGCCTGGCAGCAGTACATCTGGCAAATATCTCGACATAACATCATACTGGGTAAGTACACTAAGCTGCTAGGCATGTAACAAAGCACTGTGCAAACTACAGGCAGACTGCCACAACACTGGCCTACATTTCTTATGGGGGAATACACATGTACCTGCAAATATAGCAGGCTCTACAGGCATGTCACAGCACAGAGTAACAGACACTTGTGAAAGTGCATACCCACAATCAATGTGAAAACAGCCACAGCCACATATGGTAATCTAGCTTAATATTACAGTATATGGACTGTCTGATCAACACCATCCTCATATGTGCCACTCACACACTAACCCTACATATACTGGGCCACTACACAGTGTGGTCCGATGCCTATCTGTGGTATGGGACATGTGTGTGTTTGGCCCTACAAACATGTAAGCCGATAGGGTACCAGACACTGGAGCAGCATGTAACATCAGATAGAACAGGACCAAGAAAAATGACATTTACCACAGTCTGTACACAGGCCAAGGTATATATTCGCAATACACACACTGCCAACAATCACCATAAGTACATAGACCTCAGTACTGTACACACAACCACTGAATGCCCAGGTTATGTCCTCAAATATATCCCCTACTATACATAACATGTGTGGCAGTCTGATATCTCACGGGCTTGTTATCAGATATGACGTAAAAAAATAATGGTGTACAGAACATATGCACATCTTACTGCATGACATATGTACAAAGGATGACAGAGTTGTGGCTGGAGGTACAAACATGAAGCCAGTATTGATATGTTGCTGTGATAACCTCATACATTTACTGTTGTAACAGGGTTTGTTGTGACATATGTCCTATGAGGGATATGAAGTCAGTAACTCTCATGGCTGTCGCCATGTACTGACTGCAATCCTCACACTATGCTCCTGCAGTTCACAGATTGGTGTTCTGTGAGTAACACAAGAAACAAAAGGCACCACACACTGCCCATTCTGCAGATGACCTTACAGATAGGGGTTTCCTCAAAAACATAGCACTGTCATGACAGGTTTTAAAACATGTAAACCAGCCATAGTCACACACACCGTGTTAAACCAACATTACTCCAAATGCAGAATAGCAACACTTACATTCTGTAGTCATGTCAGGCACACCCCCCTCCTGTGTGTTGGCCTGTTTCCACAGTGGATGTCGTTAGAGGTAAATCCCAAATCCATCTGTAATGCTGTTTGCCTAATACCAGATCTAGGTCCTGCTCACAGTGACTGAAAAGACCCAACACCAACATGATGTTCCTAGATATTGGAGTGTGTTTCCATGCAATTGGCTTTGGGAATGTTACCACAGCTATTCCACATGCCTTCAGCTAGAGGAGGGTTGCAACTTGTACAGAGGCCATCAGCTGATCATGAGCATCACTTACAAAACACAAGCTGCTGCCTAAGCAAAGCAGGTATAGTTCTCCACATCCACCAGAGAGGGAGTGAGAGAGACAGACAGAGACAAAATAAGTCAGGGAGGGGGAGGGAGAGTAAAACCTAGGCATGTTTGTGTCACACACCTACCAGTACAGGGTTCCAAACCCCTGACTGACTATGTATTGCAATCACCTGTCTATGCAGTCATTCCATGCACTACATATCTTATATGTTGAGGAGCTGTCCAAACGTATATGTGATGGTGAGTGACATCTGCAAAAGTGGTATGGTAGCAATACGGTAGGTGTAGTACACATGCCTGTCCACATGAACAGGTGTCAGCATCAACACAGCCACACCCCCTCATGGAGTCACACACATTGACACACTTGGCAGGGTCAGGAATACACTTCCTAACTAGTTAGTTTGCCACAATACAGTAATGTGCAGGTATCACATGTGCCACAGGGGTATTTCAGAGGTTATATGAGCAAAGAGTATATGAAGGTGCCTGACATCAGACAGTATGCTTCAGTATACCAGTGGGAGTTGTAGTGAGTGTAAATGTGGTCGAAAGCATCATACACCACACACACAGACACAGAGTGCCAGTACTGATGTGCAATGCGTGCATTGCTTCACAGGTGTGTAGTGGTTTACTGTGCCAGAAGGCTATACAAGGCTAGGTGATGGGTATACCTTGGCATCAGGCCACATGACAATGGTCTGCAGTGTGGCTCAAGGGGGTAGTGTCTGGAGTGGCCCACACAGGTGGGTATTGTATTCACCATCCAGTCACCTGGGTAACTATTGTGTGTAGCCATTGCTGTGCAATGCTTGCCATGTATGTGTTCTTTAGTCCATGACATGGATGCTGTCTGGGATGTGGACATGTCCCACATGCATATACAGTGACATGTGGAACTGTACCTGGGGTGTCTGGCCAATGTTGTGTACACAGATTGTTATCATCAGATGTGCCAGTCCTGGCCTTATGTGGCAGGAACTGATAATGGACAGCAGGTTGATCCTGCACCTACATTGATAGCATGATACAGGTATTCCCTGGTGTCAGTGGCGTCTGTCCATACAGGGCATGTGTTTAAGGCATAATATGTCCTTTGTGGGTCACATTTGATGGCACCACAGGTGTTGCAGGCGTCCAGTGGGGAACATAGTGAAGGCACACTGTCTGCATGTACTTGCCTATTATACTGATGGACAGGGTGCCATGCCCTCTGTAGTCCACTGTGATCACACCATGGTTACTATCTGTGGGCAATATGCAGGGTGCTACCAACATAGCGGTTGTGGCTTAGGCAAGTGTGTTTGTGTATGAGACATGGGTTGAGAGTGTTCCCTAGGTAATACAAGGGGTGCTAACTTTGTTCACCAGGTCTTGATGTCACATGTAGTAGTATGGATTGGCACCCCAGCCTCTCAGCTATTTTACATCAGTTATCCTTGTAAGGTGGACATTGTGACATGTGACATATAATAGGGCCACCATATAAGAAATTTGCAAAACCCACTCCACAATGAGTCCACTTGTTACACACTAACACCTCCACACAGGAGACAAATGACAAACACAGACACACTTGCCATGTATGGGATTAGAACTCCTACATAACTAGTTTATCACACTACAGTATTACACAGTTATCGGACATGCCACAGAGATTACTGGAGTACTCTTTCCCCAAATGTGTATTTCACTGGAATGACATCAGCAGGCTTGCCAAAGAAGGTCAATTGAGGTTGTAGTGACTGCGAATGCCCTCAAAAGCATTGCACCCGACACAGACAAAGAAACACACACACACACACACAGACACACACACACACAGACACACACACACACACACACACACACACACACACACACACACACACACACACACACACACACACACACACACAAAATCTACACTTGTCATGTGTGGGAATAGAACCCTTACCAAAGTACTATACCACACTACAGTATAACACTGTTATAGGACGCATCACAGAGATCACTGGGCTACTTTTTTCCCAAAGGTTTATTTCACTGCGAATGACATTGGCAGGCTTGCCAAAGTAGGGAAATGGAGGTTGTAGTGACTGTGAATGGCCTCAAAAGCATTGCACCTTACACAGACAAAGAAACACACAAACATCCACACTTGAAACATGTGGGAATAGAACCCCTACCAATGTATTATACCACACTACAGCATTACACTGTTATAGGACAAACCACAGAAATTGCTGGACTACTTTTTTTCACAAGGTGTATTTCACTGGGAATGACATCGGCAGGCTTGACAAGATAGGGCAATGGAGGTTGTAGTGACTGTGAATGGCCTCAAAAGCATTGCACCCTACAGAGTCAAAGAAACACACACACAAACATCCACACTTGCCATATGTGGGAATAGAACCCCTATCAAAGTACTATATCATACTACTGCATTACACTGTTACAAGATACACCACGGAGATTACTGGGCTACTCTTTTCCCAAAAATGTATTTCACTGGGAATGACATCGGCAGGCTTGCCAAAGTAGGGCAATGGAGGTTACAGTGACTGTGAATGGCCTCAAAAGGATTGCACTTTACACAGACAAAGAAACACACAGACACAAACATCCACACTTGCCATGTCTGGGAATAAAACCACTACGAAACTACTATATCACACTACAGCATGACGCTGTTATAGGACACACCATGGTCATTACTGGGCTACTACTTTCCCAAAGGTGTATTTCAAAGTGAATGACATCAGCAGCCTTCCCAAAGTAGGGCATTTGAATTGCAGTGAGTGTGACTAGCCTAAAAAGCATTACTCCCTACACAGACAGAGACACACAAACACACACTTGTCATATCTTGGATTTGAACTCCTACCGAACTAGTTTTTCACACAACAGCATTACACAGTTACAGGATGCACCACGGAGATTACTTGGTTACCCTTTTCCCAAAGGTGTATTTCAAAGTGAATGACATCAGCAGACTTGCCAAAGTAGGCAATTTGAATTGTAATGAGTGTGACTAGCCTAAAATGCCATTGCTCCTTACACATACAGTTGCCACATCTGGGATTACAACACCTACCTGACTAATTTATCACACTTTAGCATTACACATTTATAGGACACACCACAGAGATTACTGAGCTACTTTTTCCCCAAAGGTGTATTTCAAAGTGAATGACATCACAGCCTTGCCAACGTAGGGCATTTGAATTGTAGTGAGTGTGACTAGCCTAAAAAGGCATTACTCCCTACACAGACAGAGACACACAGTTGCTATGTCTGGGATTAGAACTCTAACCTACCTAATTTATCACACTACAGCATTACACAGTTATAGGATGCACCACAGAGATTACTGGGCTACTTTTTTCCCAAAGGTGTATTTCAAAGTGAATGACATCAGCAGCCTTGCCAAAGTAAGGCATTTGAATTGTAGTGAGTGTGACTAGCCTAAAAAGCATCACTCCCTACACAGACAGAGATGGACACACACACACAGTTGCCACGTCTGGGATTACATCACCTACCTGACTAGTTTATCACACTATAGCATTACACAGTTATAGGACACACCACAGAGATTACTGGACTACTTTTCCCCCAAAGGTCTATTCCAAAGTGAATGACATCACAGCCTTGCCAAAGTAGGGCATTTGAATTGTAGTGAGTGTGACTAGCCTAAAAAGCATTGCTCCCTACACAGACTTAGACACACACACACACACACAGTCTGGGATTAGAACTCTAACCTGCCTAATTTATCACACTACAGCATTACACAGTTATAGGACGCACCACAGAGATCTTTTCCCAAAGGTGTATTTCAAAGTGAATGACATCAGCAGGCTTGTCATAGTAAGGCTATGGGGAGGGCAGTGTGTGTGCATGGGCCATAACCCATTCATCTAGAGGTAGACACACCACACTCAGGCACATGCAGGTTTATATTACGCAGGTATGTCTATACAACTGCTAGATGACTACTGACTTGTACAGACATGTTGCACAGCTAGCAGTTGCACCACAGAGTCTGTAATGCTGAGGGATACCAGTGGCTAATTTCTACAGTGAGTGACATTTACACATCATGTGGTTGTAGCCATTTTGCTGTGTGCTGGGTGGGACAGGCCTCATGATGGAAGGCTCTTTGTCACTGTCACTCTCTTCCACACATCTATGTATGTATACTTTTGGCATATTATAATGTGTTGCCCTTGGATGTATGTGTGTATTCCTTTGCAATGTGTGTGCAAAGCATGACTGGTGCATACTGAGGAGTGTATGCACTAACATCTGCAACTGTCAGATATGCATGGTCCACTGTTGTTGGCAGACATGGGCTTCAATTGTTACATGGGCTTCATTTGTTTAAGCGTGTGAGCATGCCCAGTATGCCCTTCTGTACTGAATGTGTGGATCCATTCCAGGTAGTTTGTACTCCAGTAACAACCTTTGTATTCTACACCTACAGGTAGCAAACTGTTTCTGCAGTATATCTGTAGATCAGTTGGCAATATGTGGTCACACTGTGCAAGTGATAGTGCGTACTGTAGGTGATTGTCTGTGCTGCTTCTGATACATGGTACTTGTGTTAGCAGAGATATTCAGACATGTGTACTGTTACACACTGTGATGTTTTATGTCCTCAAGTACTGTCAGGTGGACATGTTTGCTCACAGTGATGTCCTGGGGAACACAGGGTGACTGCAGCTGTGTCCAGTATTGTGGTCAAACACCTTCATGGAAAGTTATGCCATTCTGGAGGGGAGCTGCAGACACTTGCTGCTAGGTCTGTGTATCCAGTTCAACACCTTGGTACAGTGCTGGCAGGGGATCCCATACTTGTACATCCATCGACATGACAGTATGGCCTTGTCTTGCTGTGGCAATACCTCTCAGCTGTACAGATTCAAATAGGTTACCCAGAGGCAGGGGTCATAAGTCAGGACATTATCCCTATTGTGGTGTACGAGCAGGTTTGTAGCCACCCATTTTTGTGTTTGCAGCCAGGGATAGTATGTGCACATGGCTGTCTGTTGGACCTTGCAAATTCCATGCTGCCCATGCTCCCACCCCCCTCTATTATTCTATCCTCTTCCATACATTATGCATACATTCTCTGATACATTCCCTATAGTTATCACCTCATCACAGCTGTGTTTTGGTGTTGGTCTACAGTTCATGCACTGAGACATGGTGGACATGTTACTGTGGTTTGTCCACATGGCCTTGCATATGGTTTATGTGAAGTGCGTTATGTTGTTATTTGGGTGTCCATGACATAACATACATTGGCAGTATGGGTGAGACACAGGCCTTTCACAGAGGCCTGTAGGCTATTTGGTGGTGATGAAGGCCAGCTGTAGCAGGCCATTGCATTCAGTCAGTCCTACAGTCCCAGACAGCCATACAGTATTTTCCCCTGGGGTGACAGTGTAGGTGTGCTAGGTGTTCATCCCAATACTTTCTATAAGTATTGATCAGGTGGTGTGGATGCTGGCAGTGTGCTACTTACAGCAAGGGACACACCTGCATGGGACACCTGCACTGCATGCTGCATTTTTTTGCTATTGCCATACACAGGTGGGTGTCATATTGTACCCATTCCCAACAGCAGGGATACAACCAGTGAGGTACCTGTGGGTGGCGTTTGGGTGAGCTGGGTGCATGCGTGCTATGGACACTACTTGCATCTGACTCACAGATATGCATGGGACATTCCAGTTATGCTGGCTTGTGCAGGGACATCAGCCATTTCCCAACACATCAGTCCTATCACCTCTGTGATATGCAAGTGTTTGGCCAGACGACATCAGTATTCCCTACTACAAGCCCTGATAATGTGATGGATACCTGAATGTACAATTCCAAGGGTGTGTCTATTTCACGGTTACACATTATATATTGTATGTCTGGGGTACTTTTCCCTGTGTACTGCTTGTATATCTAGCCCGACAGTCATGCCATATCTGTCTTTCAGATGGTGACACATATTACCACCATATATTTACAATGGCTTACAGCTAGCATGCATTATACTGGGGGGAATTGTCTTTGGCACTGCAGTTGTGAGGACTTGGCCCTGTCATCGGCAGTAGTGGGCATTGGCCACCAGGCCAAACCTCAACATGCATAAATACTGACCACTCTCATACAATATGAAGCACACACCAACCTAACACACGCATACCTGCATATTGTACAAATGTTACAATCTATCAGGCTACCTTGGCCACTTCAGGCCATCTGTGCTCCACTGGTATTATACCTACACATACATGTTATTACATGTCGACATTGGATTAGAGGGGGCACACATGACTGTTACTACATTTCTACATAGGATTTGGGGGGCACACCTGACTGTTACAACGTGTGTACATTGGATTGGATTGGGGGGGGCACACCAGACTGTTACTACATGTCTAAATAGGAATGGGGGCACACTTGACTTTTACTACATTTCTATATAGGATTAGGGGGCACACCTGACTATTTCTACATTTCTATCCAGGCTCCGGGGGGCACATCTGACTGTTTTTTACATTTCTACACAGTATTGGGGGGCACACCTGACTGTTACTACATTTCTACAAAGGATTGGCGGGACACACCTGACTGTTTCTACATTTCTACACAAGATTGGAGGGCACACCTGACTTTTTCTACATTTCTACACAGGATTGGGGTGGAGCACACTTGACTCTTTCTACATTTCTACATAGGATTGGGGGGGGCACACCTCACACTTGCACACTTTTGCTATGACTGTACTGGTATGTCAGGTACTCCATTATATCCTGTATTCTAACCTATCATGCTGACTAGAGGCATATCAGTGTACTACAGCTCTTAGGTTTGACTGACTACATATCAGTTTCTGACATCCTACCCTTCATAACTAACATACCACTGCCTGACCTGCTGTAGTCTGTCTGTGTGGGCCTCGGAGGGAGGTTACCCATAGCCATCATTCAGAGGCCTTAGCACAGCCTTTGTTTGTGTTTGTCTACACCTGTCCTGCTGGCTGAGACTGCTATTGGGTATGTGAACCTCCCTGACTGGCATGTGTGAGTCATATGGACACACACATGTGGCCCAGCACATTTCCTGCAGTGGGTTTTGTCGCCATGTGTAGTACTGGCTACTATGGTGACACCAGTATTTGTTACAGATATCATGCTGCCACTATAGGTGTCTACTATCTGCTGGTATCCCATTCAGCCACCCAGTTCCCTTGCATGCTCACATCCATGCCATAGATAGAAGTAAAAACACATACTACTCCATTCAGCAATTGGTAAGGAGAGTGACTTACCTTGTGTGTGTGCGAGTATTGAGGATGGTGCTGGAGGGCTGCCTATGTCAGATGCACATAGTACACTCCCTATATATGGTTGAGCACATGTAGTGTCATGTTTGGTATTCCTTTTACTGTATGTGTGAGTCAGAGAGTGGTGTCATTCCCTGGGTCCTTCCTGTGTCAGTGTATGTGCTATGCATTGCCTCTCTGCCAAAGCCAAGGCATACAGAACATGCCTCCTTCTGCCTACTGGGGCAGGCTCTGGTTGTTCCTCTTCTGAGTCACTCTGTGCCTGTGCAGGCCTTGGCAATGTTGGGGGGCTGTGTGGCCCTGCCCCATGCTGTCCCTGTGCAGCTGTTTCCACAGGATCACATTGTGTAGCATGGCACATATGATGACAATTTGAGTACATGTAGCTTGGCAGTACTGCAAGGCTCCACAGGATGTGTCTAGGCACCGGAACCGTGACTTGAGCATCCCAACACGCTCTATTACATCTCTGGTCTGTGCATGTGCCTCATTATGAAGTTCTTGTTCGGGTGTGTGTGCATTTCTGATGGGTGTCATCAGCCATGGCTCCAGTTCATAACCAGCATCCCCCCACTAGGTGACCATAAGGGATGTCTCCACTGGTAAATCTCTAGTACAGCTGCGTCAGATGCCAGATGTGGGAATCATGATAGCTTCCAGAGCAGCCAGCACACACATTCATTATAATGCCCTGGGCATCATACATGACCTGGCAGTTGAATGAGGGGAAGCCCTTGCGGTTGATGTAGACCCTACCCCACTCACCAGGTGGTCCTTTGATGCATATGTGCGTGCAGTCTATAGCATCCACTACCTCAGGGTATTCTGCTATTTGGTGGAAGAGATGCATATTGCTGGTCAATGCCTCACGGGTGTTGGGGAAATATACGTGCTCACCGGCATGTGCTGACATGTCATCCAGGAACTGGTGGAGTACCCTGGATGCTGATGCCTGTGAGATCCTCATTATATCTCCAGTTGACCTTTGGAAGGTACCTCTAGCTAGTATTCTTAAGCCTACACATACCTTGGTATCCACTGGGATGGGTTCCCCTCTGTTACTTCTGTGTGTGAGGCATGGCCGGCACAGCTCAACAATTTGCTGTAGGAGGTCACTGTCCACCCTATAGTGCTCCACTATCTCCAGCTCATGTAGCCCCTGGTAGGTTACCCTGGGTCTGTACACTCTTCTCAGTCTCCTCACTGTGGGTTGGTCGACAGCATTCTTATCCTCACCACCCCCAGCCTCTTCCACTTGTTGATGTATGATAGCTATTGCAGCCCCTATCAGTTTGTTGTTTTTGTTTGTTAAAATTCCCCCACTTGTATACACCGGTGGTGTAGAGTATATGGGGAAAACCAGAGGGAAAGGTGTTTGCATAGTTTATAGTAGTGTTCTGGGCTGGGCTGGTCTGCTGCCTGTGTAATTGGCTGATTCTGATACATTTAACCTGCCAGCTATGCTAGTTCTCCTAGATTACCTTACTACTGCTGTTTTCCCTTCCCATTGCCTTCCTGTTTAAGCCCGGGGGGGCACAGTGCAGAGTGCTCAAATATACACAGAGCTGCTATTTCTTGTTTTTTTTTCCCTTTAAAACCCAGTGCATGGTATGCACACCCACTTAGGCAATGTAAAGAGTGCTGGGCAGCCTCAGACACACCCCCTTGCTTAGCTCTGCTAAGCTAAGGGCAAACCCGAGCCGCAGGGCTCCAATCCACTTACAGTATGCCTGACACACCCCCTATGATGCCAGTTTACTCCTAGGCTTACACCTAGCTATTCCTGCTCTTACACTGTTGGGTGCTGACTAGCATGCAGGGGAAATCTGGGATTCAGTATCATTCCCTCATTTGCATAGGATTGCCTGCTGATGCATAGTTACAGGTCCCACACTGAACCTCCCCCCTTAGCAACCACTATTCACTGGCCATGTTGTCTTCTGCCTGCCATTGAGATTTAATGGCAAAATAGTGATTTTGGTTAGAATGCTTATTTTAGGGTTTTTATTTTATTTTTTGCCCAATCCCGTCTGCACACCACTGCCCTATGCTTAAACAGCCGAGATTGGCTAAAAAAAAAAGTTAATTTTTTTTATTTTTGCAACTGTTTTCCATGCCAATGGCCATATATTTGGCCATTGGCATGCTTTCTACATAATATCCACCCTTTATTTGGAGCTGTCATGGCTCCATTTTGTAGTTTGCAGAAATGCACTCGGTTACTAACAGAGTACATTTCTGCAGATTACACTAGTCCTGTATGGCTGGCTTCCAGCTTCCCAGATCACAAATTCACCTAATTTGCATGGATTTCACCTGCAAATAGGGTAATTTGCATACAGGAGCTGAGTCCGTGCAGGACTAGTGCAGGAGCGCTCATGCACATCCCTGCAGCTTATTCCTGGATCGCACGGCAGACATATTGCCTGCTGGAGCTCCTGCACTAGTCCTGCACACCGTGCAGGGCTTGCTGAATCCTGGGCATATTCTCCAGAGAATTTTCAGTACTAAAAAGGCACCTCCATCTGTATGATGCAGCAAGCAAAATATGCTATACATATCACTGTAGTTCCATTAGGTTTATAAAAAACAAGAGTATATTCAAGATATTAAACTGAAATAAACCACAAAATGAATGCAGTAAAGTGTGACTAGCTTTGTGTTCCCCAAATGAAATTATATATATTTGTATAGGGAGCTAGACAGCCTTTTTTATCCTGGGTTGCTGTTTATTTAAAAAAATAATGCTTACAACCTGGCTCTGAGCATCTTCACTTTAGCAGGCACCAGGAAGCAAGCAATTGCTGCAGTTGCCTGCTTGACCTTATTGTCTCTCATGCTCTTTTAAGATTTCCTATTGTCATTTAGTCTTTTCATGGCATGAACTCTAACTTTGCTTTATGGAAACAGGAGTCAGTTCTATAATTCATAGCTGGTGACTGTTATCAAAAGGCTTGAATGACAACTTGTATTATAACTTGCATGATTCAATTTCAGCCTGACATGGCAATGTACACAATACAGGCTGTATGTCCTTTTCTTTTCTGACGAATATGCGGCTAGGACATTATCAATATAAAACTGAGATATGAAGTGATTTACAGGTAATGTTTCTCTGAAATTGCTATCTGAAGGTTTAAGTGGAGTGCCCTGTTGTGATGAAATGATTCTGGTTATAATATACATTGTTTTTCCTATAAATGTGGGATATCTCTTCTGCTGTATGAGAAAGAATGGATCTCTCTTATATTGTGTACATTTTGATTTCTGACATGTTCAATGAGAACAAAGGATATTGGTATTACGGTCTTGGAAAAAAACAGGGCTGGAAAGTATCAGCTCCCAGTAAGAATTCAACAATTCATGGTTCTCATACTCTGCATTCATCTTTTCAGTTTTAAGTACATTGAAGTGCTGTGTAAATCAATGTAATTTATATTTTTGCATTCAATTACCATTATAAACCGAATGTGATGCTATTATGATGCATCAGGAGAGAAAACTACCAATCTTTTCTTTCTAAACTACCCTGCTGCTTATCATATGGAATGATTTCTTTGCCAGATGTGCAGATCATCATTCAAACAATAGCACAGTCTTCCTTAATCGCAGATGCTTTTTATTCTAAAATGTGCTATGTTTCAAGGTTGTCTCTCTTTGCTGACATATACAAATGCCAAGCAACTGAAATTACAATAGAAGCATCTCAGGAGGAGCAAAACAAAGCACTGATTCAGATACAAACTTGCAGTTTGTGATACTTACAGAGAATATTACATGAATTGTGCTGCAATTACATGTCCTATTCATGCATGCCAAATGACTGAAAGGCAAACGTCAACAAATAGCTGCATGCAGAAAAAAATATTTCTTCCTTGGTGTTTAATGCATTGAACTTTCCTGAGTTTCATTGTTTATCAGGATGCTTTTACGAGTATAACAGCATTTATAGTAAGAAAAACAGCAGTACAGCACCTGAGGCTATATTTACATATGGGGATGGGGGTTACAAAAGTTCATAATAAGAAAGAATCAAGCATATAATCAGACCCTGAGATTTAGTTTCATATCTTTCATTTCCAGTTTTTAGATGCAACATGACATTCCTTTTCTGTTTGTATTAACTACGTAGTTTTAAAGTAATCAAACCCCTGTTGACACGAGTTCCATTTTTAGCATTACATATACAAGCAGCAAGCAAAGTGCTATAAAGACTACAGAATTTAGACAGTTATACAAAAAATGTACAAGTTATGCAGCTGTACATTCCCCACCTATTGTGCTTTAAGCCATAGCACAAATCTGCCATTACACAAAACACATAGTTCAGTCGATGAAAATCTGAAGTTTCAGAACACTGAAATCTAAGTCTCCCCATTTTCATGATATCCTTCAGATTCCACCTTGTTTTTATAAAAATTAATTTCATCCATCACCTGATAAAATAAAAAAATACTCTTGAATAGCCATTCTCCTCTTCCATTTGAATTCACAGGCTGTCATATTGATAAATAGTCAGAGCATGAATTTATTGAGGGCTTAGAAGTAATTGGTTACAAACGTCATCTTTTTTTGGGCATGTGAACTTTTATGCTGACTCGAGCTGTTGCACTGAAACAGAGCACAGCACATTGCCATTGACAAGTATCTACCTTATTCTTTGATCATCACAGTAGTAATTGACTCAGAGCAACTCCGTTCCGTAAAAAATCAACAGGAAAATAGCCAGGCCACTGCCAGCAGCAAGGCATTTACTTGAATCACTGAATGCCAAGACTAAGTGCTGAATGTTGTGTAGCACAGCCAGCTAGCATGAGTTGGGGGTGAATAACTATGCATGCTCATCCCCACCCCTCCGAGAGAAATGTGGTGAAGAGTCCTAAGGAGGAAGTTTTAAAAGAATCCCTGATGGCAGCCAGAGACCATGGATATGCTTTACACTTATTGGGTTAACACTGGGACTTAAACATGTTATGTTCTTGTATGAGTGAGAGAACAGTCTAATAGAAGCCCACTGCACTCCAAACCTGTCAACAAGGTTAAAAGTTGATGAGGAAATGTATAAAATGTAGAAACCCCCCCAAACTCATTACACAGAGTGATCTAGTCCCAACTGCCCAGCCTAACTGTCATTCCTGTGTTGGGTATTTGAGTCAAACAGGCCACACAGAAACAAATGGAGATGGGAGTGGAAAAGTACTTTTCCTATATTCCTAAGCACAATAGGTGGGGAATGTTCATCTGTAAAACTTGTAAAGTTTTCTATAGTGGTTAAATTCTGTAGGCTTTGCACTTCTTGTTCAACATGCTCCTTGCATATGTAATACTGGAAATACAGCTTATGTCAACAGGTCTCTGACTACATACTTACAATTGTACAATTAATAGAAACTGAAAAGTAATGATGTCTTGTTGAATCTAAATATTGCAAATGACAAAAAATATAAAACTGAATCTCAGGGCCTGATTACATGCTCCGTTCCATCTGTGTACATGAAGGTTTTCTTTCTGCAACATTCTATACCTATCGTACCATGTTTTGTGTCATCAGCAGGAGAGCACTCTCCTAAATGGCCTTAGTTTTCCCATCTATTTAATACCTATTATTATGCATAAGCTCTTTACATGCCCTTCATTACCCTTAAAATGATTATACAAGTTAACATTATGTATTTGAAAGAAGGTTTCTATATTTGTTTTTTATGAGTGTTATTTCTGACCAAGTTGAATATTTTTTTTTTTTGCTGCAATCAGTTTTTTCTTGCTTAGCCTTCATCAGGTTTGTGCAAGAAGAGTATGTGAAAAAAGTATAACACCAGTTCCATGACTTTGGGGTGGCAGCATAGTTCTCGGACTATCCCTCTGTGGGTCATATGAATAAGGTTGCATACCTGTGACTTTCTGTGCTTCTCTGAAATATATGTCTATGAAAGGAAATGAGTGTGTACAGCTTGGCATCTCCATTGCAGGCAAGCATTTTGCTTTATAGTTATTGGCAGTGCATGACACTAGGCAATGGCACATCTTTTGTGCCTTTGCACTTGAAGCAGTTAGATGGGCCATATGAATAGTTGTCTAAATATCACATTTTGCTTTTCTGTTTAAAGTTACTAGAAATGTTTATGCATCATTTGACAGATTCACATTCTGTAAATAGCTTTCCTTTTTACAGCAGTTGAACTAGCATGGCTCAGCCTGTCCTGGCCAGGCCTTCTTTCAGCCCAAGACCCTGACTACTTATTGCAACATTGTAATGATTTCTAATAAGGTCCTGCTGCTCTTTAGTTATGCAGTAGGTAAAGAATACTTTGGACAAGGGTCTCTTACCTTTCTAGACACATTACAGTTGATTGGCTTTACTGAACTTAGTTCATTGTTTATTTTAAATGATCAGTTCAGAGTACTCAGAATACGTATGTTTTCCTGGAGTGGGGTGACATCATCAGCATATCCACCAAATGTGATAAACCTGAATCAGGTTATCCACCAAACATCAGCAGATGTAGAAATATGAGTCAAAATGTTTGTAATTAGACAAAACTGCCAGAAGTAAAAAAAATATTCAGTTACTCACAGTACAGTAAGAAATAGGCCTCTAATAACAGGTTTCAGAAGGCAACAGTAACATTCTTTTAAAAAGTGCTGCTGTCTTGTCTTAATGTAAGCCAGTCAAACAAAACACAAGTTAAATTAATTTAAGATTCTGTAGAGAGGCCGTTTTTCCACAGTTGACACATCTACTTTTTATTTTAGTTTTTTTTAAGAGCCACTTTAGTAATAATCCGTGATGGTCTCTGGGTAATGCTGAGTTGATGCAGTTTGATCACATGTTGAATTCTGAATGACCAAACAAAAAGACAGCTACTGATAAGGTTAGTATTACTCACCTATAGTAGCAAATTGTTGCTATTAAACCATGATGCTATTAAAACAAGTAAAATGTATTACCTTTCTAAACAGTGACATAGTATCAGCAAACTTCTTCCTTGAATAATTTCTGCTGTCTTCCACAGCTGGGAATAACTTCCTAATATAATTCAAAAGCATGGGAGCTGCACATGTTGACATGCTGATAGTAAATTGAGGAAAATGTAGTTTGTTCCTTTTTTTGCTTAGAGACTCTGGTGTGTGTATGTATCCTATCCTCGTAAGGACATTTCCATTGCATGAAAGAGTAAAGATTTAAAGCATTTTCTCTCAACATTTTGTGTGTGCATGTGTACCTTTGAAGAGTTTATCTTCCATACTGTCCTTGCATTTTTTTTTGCTCTGCTTAAAGCAATTGATATGATGGTTATACTTCTGTTTTTATAGAAGTTGCAGCTGGCTGAACTTTGTACAGATAAGGCTGGATTTACAACAGGCATGCTGACTGCTTTGTCCAGAGAACTGAACCGGAAATCCTCTTGCTGGGAAGCGACAACGTGAACTGCTGCATCACTGCCCCTTCCAAATTTTTAATTTTATTCTTTGAATGAATTTAATTTCTAGTCAAAGGTATCAATTTGGAAGGCTGTGTTGCATTTTTATGTATAGAAATTTAACAAATGAAAGGAAATGCAGTCTGTGTTGTACTTTTCCTTCACTTGTGAAAATGTCAACTTGAGTTTGGTGGGGGGGGGGGGTGATTTAGATGAACTAAGTTATTATATGAGAGAGAGAGAGAGAGAGAGGATATTTATCCTTTAACTCCCTATAGGAAGTAGATAAAAACACATCTAGCAAAGTATGGGTTTGTGTGGATCAATGTACATCAGTGTTATGTTTGATGGATATTCATTTCATCAAACCCAAATGATCATCTCCTACATCATATATAACCCCACCAATACATTCACAAACTACACTTGTAATTTCACAGGTTACATAAAAAAATCCTCTAAGTACAATATTGTGTGCTGCAGTTTAGGTACATAACCTAAAACACAAAACTTTATCCTTGAGATTCAGCAAGCAGCCATGCAGGAATAAGTTATTCCTGCACGTCAGGGAATGTTCCTGTAGAGAATAGCAGCACGCCTTGAATATTCATGAAGGCGTGCTGCCTGTGCTGTTAAATAGACATGGAGCTGTGTATGAGTGCAGGGAGTGTGTCTGAGAGCAGAGCTCTCACAATTCACATGCCCCTGCACTCCAGAATTTCCTTACGGCAATTAAAAATGAGCGAAATTGCTCAGAACACCCCCAACCCATCAGGAAAACAAAAGTGGTCAAAGGCAAAAGGGACACATGCCTCTCAACTGTCCCTGATTTTGACTCAATTCTAGCTCTAGCTCTCTTAATCCCACCTAAAACAGTTGACTTTTGGAGGAAAGGTGGTGAATTGCATGTAGTGAATAATGGCAATGATGAAGAGTTATAGACTTCTTTAATCCAGAAAAGGTATATTAATCCATATGCTCTGATTCTGTCAAAATCTCAAGTTAATAGCATTAATATTTTAAAAGCATCCCTGATTGTCCCTGATTTTCTCTGCAGTTGTCCCTAATTCTGTTGAAATTTGTCCCTGATTGGTTGAGAGCTACTCCCACAAAGCAGAAAGCTGATGCAATTACAGGTTTAGCATTAGCAGGGATATTCTGAAGGGTATAGATAAAAATAACACAAAACTCTTTTTTTTTTTTTTATAACGGCGATAAAGTTTAAGCGTAGCTGCGCAGGTGTGCCTGTTGCTTAGCTACACTTAGTCAATCAAACAGCACAAGAAGGTAAATAGCAAGAGACATCCACTCTAAGCAATAGTGTAGTGGTGAGAGCGCATGCTTTGTAAGCAACAATTCCCGGTTTGATCTCCACTATAACCAATTCACATTTTACATGTAAAAACAGTACATAAACAGTTTTTTAAGTATTACCTGCTAATCAACATATATTTGTTAACCTGAGTACTGCATTAGGTCCACATCTGAGGTGTCGGTTTAATAAAGTTGTGAAATCCCCATATAAATACAAGTGCCCTATACAGTATAGTCACACATGAATAAATGTAATGAAAGCACATTGGGGGATGTCAGGGACAGTAAACAAATTTATAATATGTAATGAATGATGAATCAATCCCATACAGCAGATAGTCTATAAAATGAAAAATAAGCAATACTAAGCATTGCACAGCTCTGCTTACCAGCTGTAAGCATTGTGTAAATATGACAGCTAAGCAATGAGTAACCCAGCAAAAATGGATTTGCCCACTGGTAAACAGTGCTGAACCTGCCCCTTTAAGCAATGGCAACCTTAGCTAAGCAGGTTTGCCTGTAGCTTAGTTTAGTTCAGTATATTCAACACCATCCAATCATGTCAAAGGGTGGGAAATCAGCAGTATTTAAACCCCACAGGTGGGAATACAGCTCATAACTGGTTGCCGCTTCCCACTGTAGGCAGAATGGCTGGAGTCAGAGAGGGAATACACTTTTCTGAGCAGCGCTGGGGCATACAGGAGTTCAAGGTCATGGTAGGACTCCTGGTAAAAAACCATGATGAGAGACTGCAGCCCGGCCAGTACCAAGGCTCTCAATATAAAGCAGAAGCCTGGGACCATCTCACCTGTGACCTCACCAGTGCCACTGGTATCCCTCGGACTGGTGTGCAGGTCAGGTACCACTACTCTGACTTGAAATGGAGGAAGAGGGAGCTCTTGGACAAGTGGGTCCAAGAATCAAGGCAGAGGAGTGATGTCCCAGCAGTGTGTAAGTACTCGTACCAGAAACTATTTAATAATGTCCAGCCTGTGTATATAATGGATAGGTATGGCTAAATATTTCTCTATTTCCCTTACATCTGCAGCTGAGCGGGATGTGAATCAGGATGCCCATGCAAGTAGGCTGCAAAGGCTGCATCACGAGGCTGGTAAGTAACAATCCTGCTTGTAGTAGTCATACTAAATAAATATAAAAGTAGTAGAAAGTCAGCTGCAAGTATAAAAAACTGTTTTGTGTATGGGTTGTACTCAATAAACCAGACAATTATGACAGTAATAGTCCCATATAGGTTGAAAACTGTAACTGCCTGGCAATAAAGCTCCAAATCTTGGACTGGTTGTGTTTATTCTGGTATCGTATGGCACCTTTAGTGTTGCATTCTCTGAATAGTAATGTTGTATTAACCACTGTTACACACACTGTGCTACATAATAAAAATGTCTAAGAATGTCTGTATAAGACTGTTGTAATTACAAGGTCAGATTGTACAAATGAGAGAGACTTAGACAGAAAACACTAAAGAGATAGCAATATCCAAACAGCACACTCTGCTGAAACTTAAATTGTTGTATCTTTATCAGACACAGCCACGGCTCATATCCTGGGAGTGGTAGTAAGCTGTATGCATAATCATACCTCTCAACTGTACACATTTGTCCAGAATGTCCAGATAATTGGCTCATATTTTATGCCTGTTACCCGGTCCCCCTGGCAAATCAGTGGGATGATCTCAGAATTTTAGTCAGCAAATAATGACATACATCCAATTTTCAGACCTCAAAACCTTCAGAAAATGTATATGAAAATAAACCTGTCACTGTAGCACCTCTCCAAGTTTATGAGGGCAATATTCAAAATATGTCCCTATTTCTACCCCCATGTTGTCAAGCTATGACTAGAGTGTGTGTATTAAGAGATTGAGAGGTATGTGCATAATATTAACTGGGAATCTGGGAATATGTGTGGAAACAGTCAGGTAGTGTTAACAAACATTCCTTTCACAGGTCTGTCAGATAAGAAAACTGTGCCTGCCAATAAAGATAGATTGAAATCCTGGATTGGTAGTGTTTACTCTGGCATTGTATGGCTGACATGTAGCATTCAGTAACATCGGATATCAGAATAGTACTGTCGTGTCAACCACTTGTTTCTCACACTGTGCTACATAAAAATATGTCTAGGAATGTCTGTATGAGACTGTTGCAATTACAAGGTCAGACTGTACAATCACAAGAGGCGTAGACAGAAAACACTGAAGAGATAGCAATATTCAAAAAGCACAGTCTGCTGACACTTCAATTTTGGTATTTTTATTAGACACAGCCATGGTTTGAATCCTGGGAGTAGTAATAAGCTGTATGCATAATCATAGCTTTCTACTGTACACATCCTTTCAGAATGTCCAGATAATTGGCTCATATTTTTAACTGTTCCTCTGTCCCCATGGCAAATCAGTGGTATGATCTTAGATTTGTAGTCAGCAAATAATGACATACATTTGATTTTCACAAAATATATATGAAAACAAATCCTGTCACTCTATCAGCCCTCCAAGTTTATCAAAATATGTCCCTAGTTGTACACCCATGTTGTCAAGCTTTGACCAGAGTGTGTGCATTAATAGATTGAGAGGTATGTGCATAATATTAACTCAGAATCTGGGAATATGTGTAGAAACAGTCAAGTAGTATTAACAAACATTCCCTCCACATGTATACAAGGTAAGAGATGTAGAATTTAGCTATAAGACAGTTGAAGTATTCACTCTTTACAAAAATACCACTGGCTAAACCAAGACCATGGGTATTGTAAATAATACCTGTACTTTAATGATTAGAGCAAGGATCATTAAAGTTGTGAGAACTACAAGGATATATAACTTGTTAATTGACA